>NC_135493.1:84464539-84766682 GCF_052094955.1 Ictidomys tridecemlineatus
GATAATTTGATAACTGAAATCTTAAACACAAATATATGTTTGTTTTAAGAAGCTATAATAGGGGCTGGGGATGTGGCTCAAGTGGTAGTGTGCTCGCCTGGCATGCGTGCGGCCCGGGTTCGATCCTCAGCACCACATACAAACAGAGATGTTGTGTCTGCTGGGAAAAAAAACTGAAAAATAAATATTAAAAAGTTTTCTTTCTCTCTCTCTCTCTCTCTCTCTCTCTCTCTCTCTCTCTCTCTCTCCTCCCTCCCTCCCTCCCTCCCTCCTTCCCTCCCTCGCCTCCTCTTTCTTAAAAAAAAAGAAGCTATAATAATTTCCTGTTGTTGCTCTAAGAAATCATGACAAGCTTAGTGGCTTCAAACAACACAAATTAATTGTCTTGTAGTTGTTGAGGTCAAAAATCCAAAATAAGTTTCATTGGGCTAAATTTAAGATGTCGACAGGGCTCTCTTTCTCGAGGCTCTAAGGGAGAATCCATTCCTTGCAGTTTCCACATTCTAGAGGCCACTTACATTCCTTGGCTGTTGGTCCCATCCCTCCCTCCATCTTCAAAGCTGGTAGTATAGCATCTTCTCTCCACTCTGATCTCTGCTTCCAAACTTGCATCTTTTCTAACTGCAAACTTGCTGACTTATCTTTTAAGAAACTTTTTGATTATACTGGGTTACATTGGGTAATCCAGGATAACCTATTTCAATATCTATCCTTAACTTAATCACATCTAAAAAGTTCCTTTTTACCTTGTAAGGTCATATATTCACAGATTTCATGGGTTAGGATGTAGGATCTTTGTGGGTTATTATTCAGTATATGACAGTCCAACCTCTGGCCCCCAGAGATACTCATCAATCCCACATATGAAATACATTTATTTTATTCCAAGATCCAAAAAAACATCTCAATCCATCATAGCATCAATTCAATTTCAAAATGTAAGTATCATCAGCTCAGAAGTCCCAAATCTTATAATGTAAACCATCTAAATTGGATATAGATAAGGCTCTGGGTATAATATATGCTGAAGCAAAATCCTTTTCCATTTGTGAACCTTTAAAACTAGAAAACAAATCATCTGCTCCCAAAATAGAGTGGTAGGATAGGTAAGAGATAATAGTTACATTCCATTCTGAAAGTGGAAAATAAAAGTCACTGGTACAAACAATATTAAAATCCAACCAAGCAACTCTATTAGGTTTGAAGGCCTAGGATTAGTCCTCTGTGGCAGGATCAAAGATCCACCCTCTGAACCAAGTGTTTAACCATTAATACTGGCAAAAAAATGAAATTCCTACAAAGAAAGTTATTAAAACCCTTAATAGGCCAGAAGAAGTTATTGCTTCAAACATGCTTTATAATGTGGCATCTAATATTACTGGAATATTAGAAGATCCTGAAGACATACTCAAAAATGTAAAATACTCAAAGGGAAAAAAAAGAAGTGATAGCTTTCCTGTATCTATAGCTGAATATCTTGTGACAGACTGACCCCATCTGGTAGGAACACCAGTGACACATTTGGGCCTCAAGTCATTGTCTTTTCTCCATTGGTATACCAAAGTAGGACCTAAGATAATATCATTTTACATGGAGAAGATATATAATTGAAATTTAAAAGCTATAGTAAACATGCTACACATGTAAGAGTAAGGTTAGAAAGAAGACCTGAGACAGTTAAGTAAACTAATTTGTTCAAACTATTTGTTTCAATAAACAACAAAGTCCCCAAATTACTATATTGAAAATAAAGATTCTTTTACTACTATATAATGACTATCTCATTAACAGATTAGAAATTCTTCTATTAATGCATCACATAACATAGTGTTGCTCTATATAATCAAACTCTTCAAATATGATACAAAATGAATAGGATCATAAGTCTGTATTTGTTCCTCCATGAATGTGATAGAGGAGAGAATGCAAAAAAATTACACTGTTTAAGAATATATATAAGTTAAACACAACATTATTACTAGGGTAACACATCATCAATCTAAAATAAACAATAAGTAGTATGGGTTTTTCATTTGAAGGCTTTTTTTTTTTCTTTTTAAGAAAAAACAACAGTTTCGGGTCCTGGGAGTCTTAGAGCAGTGGTTCTAAAAGTTTCTATTTTCAGGTGCCTTTTATGCTCTTAAAAATTCCCAAATACCTGGGCATACTTGTGCACATCTGCAATCCCAGTGACTCAGGATGCTAAGGCAGGAGAATCACAAGTTCCAAGGAAACCTCAGCAACCTATCAAGATTCTCAGTAGCTTGGTTAAGACTCTGCCTCAAGAAAATGATTCTGGAGGACCCTAAAGGGTCTTGTGATCATTTGAGTTCTATTTATCCATATTCACTGAATCAGAAATTAAAGGTGACAAATTAAAATACTTCTTAATTTATTTTTTAAAATGGTCTGTACATGTTCCTTTTCTCTTTTTTTAAATATCTTTGTTTTATTTATTTATTTATTTATTTATTTATTTATTTATTTATTTTTATATGGTGCCTCACGCATGCGAGGCAAGCACTCAACCACTGAGCTACAACCCCAGCCTCTTCTTAATTTATATGTAAATAGCAATAACTATATACATTGGTTTTAACATAAATAACATATTTTATGAATAACTATATTTTGCAAAATAAAACAAATGGAAAAGTAGCACTGCTTTATAATTCCTCAAATCTCTATAATGTCCAATTTAATAGCAGACAGCAGGTTTCTCATATCTGCTTCTGTATTCAATCTATTCTGATAGCTCACATCATATAGGGCTCTTTGAAAAATCCATTGTACAGGGGCTGGAGCTGTAGCTCAGTGGCAGAGGACTTGCCTAGCACGTATAAGTCACTGGGGTCCATTATTAGCACCACATAAAATAAAATAAAGGCACACTGTCCATCTACAACTACAGTTTTTTAAATCCACTGTATACTTGTAAATAATAGAATTTTAAAAAGCAAATGACCTCTTAGTATTATTTGAAAATAGTTTTGATCTTGCAAAACCCCGAAGGGTCCAATGGATACCCAGGGTTCCCTGGACCACACTTTGAAAACCATTGCCTTACTTGACTCCATTTGCTCCAATAAAAATTTGAAAGACAGATTGATATTAACCACAAAAAGAACAGATTGGTAACTATGTTATATGCACACAAAGGTTCATGTAACAAAACAAAACAAAAAAACCCCACAAAAATCCTTCTGGAAACTCTGATTTTTATGCCAAATAATATCCCCTCAATTAGTCTTACAACACAAAATAGTGTGTGACTTGACAGTTGTAGCCATGAAATCTGTGTTAGTTGTGAATATTTGACTATTTAAGGCCAGGTAAGATTATAGGAAAAGAGCAAAACTGTAAAGCACATTTTTTTTGGCAGAAAGGGAAGAATTTTTAATAATAGAGAATTAAGAGGCATATAGAATTTTCTTACAGAATACTTCTCTTTTAGAACAAAAAGCATAAGTACAAAATGGGAAGGAAAATGTTTGTTTTGAATCTGAAGGTTTCTGGATGAATCCAGTTTCTGTACAAAGAGGATAAGAGATTTCTCCTTTTAGTATACAGGAGATGTGTCTCCTTGGATAAAAGCATTCTAGTAATGTGGATGCACTGATAATTTCAAATATGAGAGGAATAAAAGGACAAGTAAGGAGAGACCGTAAAACCTGAAATATTAAGTTAATTTTAAGGACTGGGAATATCAATAATATTTGGGATAATGTAACCAAGAGAAAACCTAAATAAACCCTTCAGCTTCACTTGCTTTTAGTTGACTTTAAAAATCACTAATTTTGGAGGTCACACACTTGAGCAATATGTTATTAGTCTCCCACTAGCTTTGCTGTAAATGACGCCTCTGATGTGTGGGTTATGATGATAATGGTTGCCTAGGTTACTTTTCAGGGAATTGAAGGCTGTTTTTGTCAAAAGCACTGACTTTACTTGGGCATGTGCAGGTGTCCAATAAGTGACTAAGACAGTGAGAAAGCTTGGTGTTTTTGCCTTTATATTACATCTGTCTACTTTGCTACTTAACCTTAGAGTCAGCTCTTTCTGCTCAACTCTGAACATAAACATGTTAATCATTTAAGAAATATTTGTCTGAAAGTAGCAGCACAAGGTTGAGTTACCTGAAACTTCCCTAATCTCTTTCCTCCCTCTTCAAGGCTGAATACACAAAGATAAGACTAAATAATATATTTTCAAGATTTACATGGGTATCATAACACAGATTACTAATCACCAGGTTTGGCAATGTCCTGTTCCAGACCACAAGAGATACTTAAAGGTCTCCAGTCATCAATCCTTATCTTAACCTAAAGTCCCTCTTCCCTCCCCCAACCCTGCCTAAAGATCAAGCTAAAATGGATTTTTCTTGGGGTTGCTAGCCCATCATCTTCTCATGCCACTGGCTTTCAGGATACACTTTTTTTCTTGTCCCAATAATTTGTCCTTGATTGACTGGATCCTTTTTCAAGAGACAAGAAAATGGACTATGGTTCGGTAATAATAATAGCTAAGATATGGAATTAGACTAGGTGTTCATCATAATCTGAATTAATAGGGAAAACGGGGCATACATACACAATGGAGTATTATCCATCAACAAAGAAGAATAAAATCCTGTCAGTTGCAGCAAAATGAATGGAACTAGAAGATTTTTTTAGGGGGGTGCTGCTAGGGGTTGAACTCAGGGGCACTTGGCCACTGAGCCCCATCCCCATGCCTATTTTGTATTTTATTTAGAGACAGGGTCTCATAGGATTGCTTAGTGCCTCATAATTGCTGGAGCTGACTCTGAACTCCCAATTCTCCTGTATCAGCCTCCCAAGCCAATGGGATTACAGGCATGCACCAACGCGCCAAGTAGAACTGGAAGATTTTATGTTAAGTGAAATAAACCAGACACACAAAGACAAGTACTGGGTGTTCTCTCTCAAGTGGAATTTTTTTTTTATAAAGTACACCAGAATGTAGAATAGTGATTACTAGAGGCTGGGACAGATGAGAAGAGAGTGGATAAAGGCAGGCTGGATTTGATCACTGTATGCTGTATACATGTGTGGAAATATCACACTGAAACCTATTAATATGTAAGATTAATACCCACTAATTAAGATAATTATAAAAACAATATTTGAGATAAATGTTCAAATAGTAGTGAACCTAACTAGAATAAAATTAAGAAACAGGCCAGGTGCAGTGGCGCACACCTGTAATTCCAGTGGTTCAGGAGGCTAAGGCAGGAGGATCTGAGTTCAAAGCCAGCCTTAGCAAATTAGCAAGCCCCTAAGACACTCAGTGAGACCTGTCTCTAAATAAAACATTTAAAAAAGAGCTGGGGTTGTGTCTCCCTAGTTAAGCACCCCTAGGTTCAATCACTAGTACAAAAAAAAAAAAAAGCAAGAAACACTCTACTCTCCAAAAGAAGCTCTGACAGATAAATAGTCATATAAGAAATTTTCACATAAAAACCTCCAAAGTAAAAGAGATATGATTTTTTAAATGATTAAATTTATAACCATTTTATCTATGAAGACAAAAAAATGATTCCAGGACTGTAGATGTAGCTCAGTTGGTAAAGAGCTTGCCTAGTATGCACAAAGCCCTGGGTTCAATCCCCTGCATTAAAAAAAAAATCAAAAAAAAAATCCACCTTTGATTCATAAGCCACTAATACTGCATGGAAAAAGTTTCACTCCCTGAGAATTTATGCTATACCAATTTCTGTTTTATTTCTGTTATGGTATAACAGAAATTAAAATCCCTATTTTAAGATTTATACCCAATGAAATGTTAAAAACTGTTCCAGAGTCACCAAATCACTCGGGCTACCTGAAAGTGGTTTTATTTAAAGTGATTTCTGTAAGTGTTGCAAGCCAGTTCTCCTTTATTCTATTAATCAGCCTTATCCTTTGTGGCAGTTTTGTATCCAGACCACTAAGGTCAATTTATGTCAATGAGAAAAACTCACCCAGATCTTAGTAATCTCTACTTTCATTAGGATATGATTTTGGATTTAAACTCCTATTCATCTCGTCAGTTCCAAGTCTGACTCAGCTTTTTATGGGTAAAGTTGAAAACTAGGTTCACAAATCCTTTTAAAATGATAGCTACTAAACTATTAAGGGCTTTATTAATTAGTCTAAATAGTTCCTGGTATGTGGTCTACTCAACTCATAAATTGGCCATATTTTACTCTTCTGCCAATGGGATAGAGAAGAAATCCTTGTTATGCAAACATTGTACTTGTTAGTGTAGAATGCTCAAGGATTCTAAGCAGCATTTTTATATTTATTTAAATATCAATTTCACAAATGGCTTAAGTGTGTTTCCTAAACTTTTTCAGAAGGAAGTTAATTATTGAGACTGAAGAGTAAATGAAGTTTCCTAGACAATAGTTTGTATTTTAAATGTTTTTTTTAAATTTTAGTTGTAGACACAATATATTTATTTATTTATTTATTTTTATGTGGGGCTGAGGATCAAATCCAGTGCCTCACGTATGGTAGGCAAGTACTCCAGCACTGAGCCACAATCCAAACCCCTATTTTAATGATTTCTATCTTTACAGAACTTCTGCATCTTTTTCTGGAGCAACCATCTGGAGTAAATTGGAGCCAACAGGACAGGGTACTACTAATCATTGAGACAGTAGACTGTGGCAAACAGTCAATCCCTACCATTCAGCCAACAAAAATAATGCGCTAGAAAAAAAAAAACATGTAACTTTGATCTAGCAGGCAAAATTCCTCAGAAAGAATCTGCCAAAACTAGGGGCTATTATCTTAATCCCTAGTCTTCCCATGTGGTGAAATACCTACTCTATTTATCTTTTGCTACTAGTGGCTACTTGGGTGGTATAGATGATTGATAAGTGAACACTAAGTGCTAGAAATGTCAATTCAAAAGTGTTCACTTTTCAATTATGTATAGCAGCCAAGTAACCACTATCAACAAAGGCTGTCTCTTGTGAAGCTGAGGTAACTGAAGTGGAGCCTGGCAGCTTCCTTGAGGTGAGGAGAGGGGGCTGAAAGTTCAAGGAAATGAAGACAGATACAATTTTCAGACAAAAAAAAAAAAACGTGGAGAATAGCACAGAAAAAAAATTCATGTGATCTGCAAAAGGTCTGTTTTGAATGTTCAACAGAGCATCCATTAATGTATGTGTGAAGCAACTATTCAAACCAGGAGAAAAAAGCATTTTAAACAATTACAAAAAATAGTTTTTATTACTCACACTAAGCCAGGAATAGCATCCATTACCAAAAAGCAGCATAGAATAATTTCTCCTAGATTGAACACCCCTCTGGTTCCACCCAACCAATCTTAATAGCAAGACACTAAAGATCAAATTGTTTCCATACAACTTTACCACATTCTAGAACAAAATTCAAGAAAATTTATAGGCATATAGAAGCACCTGTATCCAACAAGGTAAAATTTATGAGGCTTGAATGTAAACCAATATTATGAGTAATGCAAAGACACTTGAAAATACAACAAGACAAATTAAATTGAACCCAAACAAGAACTGGCATGAGTGTTAAAATTCCAGACAAGGACACTGAAACAACTATGATATAGTCCATTATTTACTCAAAAGTTTAAGTAGAGGGGAATCTGATATCCAGGCACTTCCAGAAATAATCATAGTAATCTACAGTCAAGCCACCTCCAGAGATGATCACCCAAGAATGGGCAGTGGGTTGTTAGACAGCTTTTCATTGCTGTGACCAAAATATCTGACATAACAGTTTAAAGGAGGAATGATTTATTTTGGCTCATGGTTCCTGAGGAATCGAGTTAATGGTTAGCCAGTTCCATTGCTTTGGGCCTGAGATAGAACATCATGCTGGTGAAAAGCTACCTAGTTCATAGCAGTGAGGAAGGGGAGACAGAGAGAAAGAGGGAAGATGAGGAGGAGAAACAGTAGGAACAGGAGGAGGCCAAGGTGGAAGAGGAGACAGTTTGAGACAAGATATAGTCCCCAAGTGCCTTCAGTAACCTAGTTTCTCTACTATATTTCACCCACCTACAGTTTCTACCACCTCCCAGTAGTCCATTCAAATTATTAATTCATCAAATGGATTAATCCACTGATGAGGTCAGAGCCCTCACGGTCCAAACATTTCCCCAAAGCCCCACCTCTGGACATTGTTGCATTGGTGAACAAGCCATCAATACATGAATCTATGAGAGACGCTTCATATACAAACTAAAAGAGACAATCTAGGAACTCTGGAGAAGGTTAGAAATCTCTAGTCCTACCATTTCCAGAGAAGTACCTGGACTACTGATTAGCAAACTACCATCTCTGTAAGTGCCTTAACTGTAGATGGATGACCATGTCTGGAAATAGCTACTGTTTTAAGACAAAAAATTTAAATAGAGCCATGAAACATATAACAAAGATCCTAAATTTAAAACTCTAGGTATATTAATAAATTCTGGAGAGGATATAGAGAAAAAAGAACACTTTGACACTTTGGTGAGACTGTAAATTAGCACAACCACTATAGAAATCTCTCAAAAGACTAGGCATGGAACCACCATATGATCCAGCTATACCACACCTCATTATTTATCCTGAAGAATAAATGTCACCTTCCAGAGTGACACATGCATACCGTCCATATAGCAGCACACTTCACAATAGCAAAATTATGGAACCAGTCTAGGTGTACATCAACAGATGCATGGATAGATAAAATGTAGTATATGCACATAATGGACTTTTATTCAGTCATAAAGAAAAATGAAATAACATTTGCAGAAAAATAGATAGAACTAAAGACCATGATGATAAGCGAAATAAGTCAAGCTCAGAATGTCAAGTATCTTTTTGATTTTTTCTCATTTACAGAAACTAGAGAGGAAGAAGGAAAAAAAAAAGTGGGATGAATCTCCTAAAAATCAAAGGGAGATCAGTAGAGGAAAGAGACCAAGGGATGGGAGGGGGGGTGGGAGGGGGGAAGTTCTGGAGACTGATATTGGTCAAATTATATTGTTATACTATGTACATGTAACAACAAATCCCATTAATATTTACAACTACAATATACCAATAAAATATGGAAAAAAATTCAGAGATGTAAAGTATGATATCTGAGGTGAAGAACTGAATGAACAACACATTAAATAATGGAAAAGAAAATATTTGAAATCTTGAGAAGATAGCAACAAAAATTACCCAAAATGAAACAGAGAGAAAATATAATGCTTATAAAGTAGGCAGAGCATCAGTTGGACAATGACAAAGAACTTACCACATGGCTCATCAAATTCACAGGAGATGAGATAATTAGTAAGAGAAAATACTTAAAGAAATAATTCGGGCACGGTGGCGCATGCCTGTAATCCAGGCAACTTGGGAGGCTGAGGTGGGAGGATCAAGCGTTCAAAGCCAGTCTCAGCAAAAGTGAGATGCTAAGCAACTCAGTGAGACCCTGTCTCTAAATAAAATACAAAATAGGTCTGGAGATGTGGCTCAGAGGTTGAGTGCCCCTGAGTTAAATCCCTAGAACAAAAAAAAAAATGTTTTGAAGAAATAGTGACTAAAATTTTCCAAACGTGATAAACAAAAGATCCAATAATATCACTGAATTTAGAATATGAGAAGCATGAAGAAACCTACAAGGTATGTCACAATCAATTTGAGAAAAAGAAGTGATGTTCAGCCAAGTGCAGTACATAATCCTAAAATCCTAGCAACTGGGAAGGATGAGGCAGGAGTACAGCAAGTTCAAGGCCAGCCTCAGTAACTCAACAAGACTCTGTTTCAAAATAAAATTTTTATAAAAAGGACTGAGGAGGGCTGGGGTTGTGGCTCAGTGGTAGAGCACTTGCCTAGCATGCATGAGACACTGGGTTCGATCCCCAAAACCACATAAAAATAAGTAAACAAATAAATAAAAATATTGTATCCATCTACAACTAAAAAAATTTTTTTTAAAAAAGGATTGAGGATATATCTCAGTGGTAGAGCACCCCTGGGTTTAATTCCCTATACCACCAAAAAAAGTGATACTCTAGAAACAATCCAGAAAATTTAAGACACATTAATAACAAATATTTCTCATCAGAAAAGATGTATGCTAGATGACAAGGGAGCAATATTTTATAATAGTAAAAGAAAAAAAATGAATTAAACATTCTATACCCAGCATCTTTTTAAAAACAAGGATAAAAAAATCTTTAGAAACAAAAACTGAAATAATTCATCACCAGGAAATGTAAATTACAGAAAATGTCAAATAAAGTCCTTTAGACCAAAGGAAAAAATGATAACAGATGAAAATACAGATCTACACAAAGGAAAGAAAAGCACTAGAAATGAAAACTACAAAGGTAAATATATAATAATTTTTCTTATTATTTAAATCTCCATTAAAAGGATAGTTTAGACAAAATCAAATGAATTGTGACAGCAATAATATATATACGTAAAATGTACAACAATATTAAAATAAATTGCAGGAGGGGAAAAATAGGACTATACTAGTCTAAGGTTGTTATACTATATGAGAATTGCTATAATATCACTTGAGGGTATGCACTGATAAGTTAAATGTGTATGTAAACCCTAAGGCAACCACGAAAAAAAAAAAGAAAAAGAAAACTAAGGAGACAGCAAAGGAGATAATATGGAAAAACAAAAATGCTCAATTAATTAAAAAGAAGATTTAAGAGGCAAAATTAATAAAAGGATAAACATAAAACAGCTATAGAAAGATAATTAACTGATATCTAAGCAGATCCACTGTTATATTAAATACAAATTTTCCCAAAATGCCAATTACAGGCAGAAACTGTCAGGTTGGATAATAATAAACACCCAATTATGAGCTGCCTAAAAATTGAATATGAAGATCAAAAATAGGTTAGAGTGGGGCTGTGGCTCAGTGGTAGAGTGTCAGCCTAGCATGTATGAGGCACTGGGTTCGATACTCAGCATCACATAAAAATAAATAAATAAAAATATTGTGTCCATATACAACTAAAAAATTAGTTTTTAAAAAAATACGTTAAAGGCTGGGGTTGTAGCTCAGTGACAGAGTGCTTGTCTCACACTTGTGAAGCACTGGGTTTGATCCTTAGCACCACATAAAAACAAAATAAAGGTATTATGTCCATCTGTAACTAATTTTTTTAATAAAATAAATTTAAAAAATAAAAAGGTTAAAAATGCTAGCTTGAACAAACTAATGTCAGATGAATATTTCAGTTGAAAGAATGTTACTATGAATAAAGAAATTAATTTCATAATCATGAAGATCATTTCATCAAGAGGACATAATAATAATAAATATTTATGGATATAACAAACATGTCAAAATATATAAAGTAAAATTAACAGAATTTTGAAAAGAAATAAACAAAAAAGCAGATTTATTCATCTCTCAATTGATTTTGAAAAGTCCACAGAAAAAAATAAAGATAATTAAAACCAAAAGGTATTTTTTAAAGATCAATGCATTTAATAAATCTCTAGCCAGACTAAGTAGGAAAAAAAAGAGAAGAAAAAATTACTATTATCAGGAATGAAAGAATTGCTATCATTTCAGATGCTCAGACAGAAATATAAGTGAATATTATATAAGTGAAAAATTTCATGGCAATAAACTCAAAAGCTTAGATGAAATGGACAAATTCTTTTAAAGCCTCTTAAGGAAAGACAACTTGAATAGCCATTTATCTCTTAAAGAAACTATGTAAGGGGGCTGGGATTTTAGCTCAGTAGTAAAGCACTCACCTAGCACATGTGAGGCACTGGGTTTGATATTCAGCATCACATAAAAATAAATAAAGAAAGGTATCCTGCCCATCTACAGCTAAGAAATTAAAATTAAAAAGAAACTATGGAGGCTGGGGTTGTGGCTCAATGATAGAGAGCTTGCCTGGCACGTATGAGTCCCTGGGTTTGATTCTCAGCACCACATATAAATAAAGGTCTATTGACAACGAAAAAAATATTAAAAGAAAAAAACTTACAAGAAACTGTTAGTAGTATAACTTTCCTACAAGGAAATCTTAAGACAAAGGTGACTAGCAAATTCTACCAACATTTATGGAAGAAATAATACCTATTCCACATTAACTTTTCCACAAAATTTAAGAACAGCAAGTACTTCCCAACTCATTTTTTGAAGTCAGCATTCCCCAGATATAAAAACCAGACAATTACAAGAAAAGAACTTACATTACAATAAAAAAAAAATACATGGGAAGCAGAGACAGGAGAATTGCGAGTTCAAAGCCAGCCTCAGCAATGTAGCAAGGTGCTAAGCAACTCAGTGAGATCCTGTCTCTAACTAAAATATACAAAAATTGGGCTGGGAATGTGGCTCATGGTTGAGTGCCCCTAAGTTCAATCCCCAGTATCAAAAATAGATAAATAAATAAACACACGTAGATTCAAGTCATACCTGTAAAAAATCAACTTAAAAGTTCTTGTTTACCTTTCTCTCTCTCTCTCTCTCTCTCTCTCTCTCTCTCTCTCTCTCTCTCTCTCTCTCTCTCTCTCTCTCTCTTTCTTTCGCTGAGAATTGAACCTAGGGCCTCATACATGCAAGGCAAGTGCTCTACTACTGAGCCGCACCCCAGCCCCAACTTAAAACTTTTAGAACATTTATGAGGGCATGTTTATGAACTCAAGATTAGAAAAATATTACTATATCTTAAACAAATATCAATCTAAAAAGAATGAATTCAATTATATCAAAAATGTATGTCTCTATTACAAAATAAATTATTAAAGTAAAAATATAGACTATAGAGAACAGATATTTGAAACACTAACAAAGAACTCTGAGAATATAAAAATAACTTCCAGATATCAATATGAAAACAAAAATATTTAGAAGTATTGTTTTTGAGAAAAACTACAAAAAAGTAAACAATCTAACTGTCCACCAACACAAGAACACTGAAATGATTTTCTGGAGCACTCTATAAAGACAGGATGGACCCAGCTCAAAATTTGATTTGGCTGTCAAAACCAATGATGCCAAATCCAAATTAACAGTCATGAAACAGTTTACTACTCATAATATGAAGTTTCTGGTAGATAGCAACGGTAGCTCTCAGGCATATCCAAAAATGGCTTGATAGGGCAAGAACAGGACACTAATTTGGGTTTCTATGATGGTTTGGGGTAGAGTTCAGGTAAAGATTCCTAGTATGATTTGAACTTTCCACTCATGTGTTTGCCAGTTTTACAGTGCTGGGGATTAAACACAGGGCCTCGCACATGCTAAGCAAACACTCTATCACTGAGCTACATCCCCAGCCCCTCCACTGGTGGTATATGATGTAGCATAATGGCTTTTTATCACCTTGTCCAGATGGAGAGCAGCAGGGGAGGAAGGAGGGGTGAAGCTTCAAAGCTATCAGCCATTAAACATCAAAAAATGGAGTGAGACATTAAATTACAATTATTTTATATGGAATTATAAATAGATACATGAGTTTTACATGTACTGATATGAATGAAACTCACAAATGTATTGGATAACAAAAAAACAAGTTTGTAGAAGAATGCATACATTATGTTATATATGCATAAGGTACAAAAAGCAATTTCATAGGTTTCAAGACACTTATGTTAGTATAAATGCAAGAAGTTGATAAATACTGTACTGAAGATAGTGGCAATCTCTGGAGGAGGAAGAAGAGGATGTGACTGGGGAAGACTATACAGGGGATTTCAATTGCACCTCAATTTTTAAAAATTTATTAAGTGAGACAATAGATACAAAAATGTCTCTTGTTATTATCGTTTACACTATTCTGCTCATTTTATTATGAAGTAGAAGTCAGTTTATAATCTACAAACTACTTCTAGTTAAAAATCTCAAATGAAAATGTATCTTGAAAAAATCTCAAATGAAATATCTTATTGTCTTCCAGCTTCTGAAACTTACAGAGAAAGAAAGTCACTTTCCTAGTACGAATAAAACTAATAAATGAATTGTAATAAAACAATTTTTCTCCCTTATATAGGTCAAAAACTTTCAAATATAATTTACTTTCAAGTTTTAAAACATTATTTAGATAAAATATATAAGTTATAAAATGGTTAGCATAAAAAGATGGAAGAAACCTTGTAGTATTTGATGTGAAAAATGATTTAACAACTAAGATTTTTAATGTACTTCACATTAAAAAAAAACAGATAAATCTAAGGTTGTGGGAGGGAAGCAGAGAAAGAGAAAAGGGGGAGAGGAGAAAGTGATTGGCAGTATGAAAGAGCAATTTCATTATTCTCTTATTCCTGCAACAGAAAAATCATTTTAATAAAGTGACTTCTACCACCTTTTACCTGCTAAAACCCAGCCACAATATAATGCTTTAGTTTTGCTAAACATTTCTTACTGTGCTTTGCAAATTATAGGGATTCACATATGAATTTGTCAGGCCAATATTTTATTCTCCTCCTACTTCAGTTGACTTTGATGCATCAAATGCAGCCCCCCAAAATGGCTAATTATTTTTTAAAAAGCATTCTAAGACAATTTTCTCGTAAAAAGAACAATGCCATAAATGGCAGGTATCTTTTTAGATTATATATTCAAGATTTTTAACCAAAATTGGTGCTTAAATATTCCAATAATGCTATAGATAAGGACAACTAATAAAACAACCAGCTTTTATGGAAAATTATTAAGAAGAAAAACAAAATTGAGATACCAAGAATATATCTCCTAGTGCTCTATCCCTAGTAATACTGGGGGTTCTGTTGATTCTGCTACCTTCCTCTTTCTGTTGAGTTCTTGTTTAGCTGCCAATGAGTAAAACCCTGCTAGTAACTAACTTCTGAGGGTGGGAAGGAAATAGTAGTGGAGGTTTTGGTGAGTGAGGCAAAGTAGAAGTAGGAGGTCACAGAAGGAGCCCATGAACAGCAGGGTCAGGAACAAGTTCCCAACCTTTCTTTTTCACCCTTTCACTTCTCCTGCCTCTCTATAGCGACTGAATAGGTGGAAAGAGGTGCACAGGGCCTGTTTAGACTACAAGGTGAAGAAAATAATGGGGAAGTTACCCACAGATCTCAGTGAGTGGCCATTTATGTTTTGGAAACTATATTTGAAAGGTTCAAAGATTCTTAATATGCTGCTTGCAATGTACAAATAAAACTGGGAACTTACTAATTTCTGACACTTTCTTAATCATTAATATTATTTTAAAAGCATATATTGCCAGTACCTTTTTCAAGAGCCATGTCAGAAAATATTGTACTTGCATTTCAATGTAATTTTGTTGGGGACATTTTGTTGCTTTTTCAAGTCAATATTAGGAATAACAATTGCTTGATACATAATAATCATACATATAAAAAACACAAGGATTCAGTATATGAAATTAATTTCAAATATCTCTTTTCAGCTAAAAATAAATGTTTTGCCCTAGGTGATTAGTTGAGTCAAATGGTTGTTCTGGTACCTACTCCACACCTCACCAGCTGGGCCCTGGTAACTATAATCAGAGCAGGGTTGGTCAGGACAATGTTATCACTTTTGACACAGCTCCCTTTAATCATCTCACTTCACACCTGTTATTCTGAATCATTTTCTCTCCCCAGGCTCCTTCCCATCAATATTTAAACCTGTTTGAGTTTCTAACAACTTGAAAAAAATGTCTCCTCCAGATTTCTATATTTTGACTCCAGCTACTACCTTTCTTGCTTCTTCTTCATTTCTAATGAATTTTCTTCATTTGTGTTAGTGTTGTTTGGAAAGATTTCAAAAACACAAAATATCCAATACCTCAAATTAACAATTCACATAAAAAATTTGGCCATATTGGCTTCATTTAAGAATAAATTAATCATTCTAGATAAAGATATACTACATTTTAACCCCTAGCCACTACCCTTTGCTCGCCAGACAGGCAACCAAATTTGATATGGTACGCATCATTTCAACTCTTTCCTCGCATGTTTTCAAACATATATGTATCTATGAATGATATATAGTATTTTGTCTGATTTTTAAAAATACCTTGGTATCACACTGTGTAATTATTCTATGAGTCACGTTTCTCAATAATCATTGCTTTCAATATCTATTGTGTTAACACATAATAATGTGATTCCATTTGTATTGCCACACTGAACTGCATTGTATGAATACAACATTAGTTATTGTTTATTCTCCCATGAACATGGGATGGATAGGGAATTTAGTTTCTTTCCAGTTTTTCAAAATATCACATAATGCTGCAATACATATTGTTTTATATGCTCATATAAGTGGAACTGTTGAGGGAAGAAACCTCTGCAATTTTGTTAGAAACTTCATAATTTTATTCCAATGTAGTTAAATTTTTTACAGCCACATTAGCCATATATGACTAGTTTTTCCCACTATTCCAGCAATACCAGAGGTTTATTGTCAGTCCCTAAATTTTAATATGTAAAAAGCAGCATTTTATTCTCATTTTGATTTTTCATTCCCTATTAGTGCAATTAAGCATATTTTTAAAATATGTTTTAGTTATAGTTGGGCATAATACCTTTAGTTTATTTATTTATTTTTATACTGTGCTGAGGATCGAACCCAACACCTTGCATGTGCTAGGCAAGAGCTCTACCACTGAGCCACAACTCCAGCCCTTAAGCATATTTTTACACAGTTGGCCCTGGATATCTTTGGGTTATTCATTCCAGGATATCTCTCTCTCTCTCTGTCTCTCTCTCTCTCTCTCTCTTTCTCTCTCTCTCTCTCTCACACACACACACACACACACACACACACACACATACACACATCGTGTATATGTGTGTGTGTGTATATATCTCCAAGGGTGTTCAAATTCATTATATAAAATGGCATAACATTTACATATAATGTACACAACTCCTCCTGCATCCACTTTAACTTATCTCTAGACTATAATACCAATGCACTGTAAATTCTATGTAAGTAGTTATTACACTATTGTTTAGGGAATGATGACAAAAAATTGGTACATATTCAGTACAGTTGCAAACTTTTTTCAAATATTTTTGATCACCAGGGTTAAATCCCTGGATGTGGAACCACAGATATGGAGGGCTAACTGTATGTTTGTAAAACTTTTGTATTTCCTCTTTTGTGAATTACCTATTTATAACTGCCCAGTTCTTGCAATTGAATAGCTTGTCATTTAGTTGATACACAGGCATTCTTTATATATTGTGTTTTAACAATACTTTTCTTCTCTGAGATAATAAAAATATTTCCCTTAAACAAACAAAAATATATATATATATATATTATGCAGGACAAGAAAAGTTTCACTTGTATTTCATCATAAAAAACTAAGGCTTTGCTTTTCACAATTAGGTTTACAATCTAAAGGATATGAATATTTTGTTTGTGGTGTGATTAGGAGACCAATTTAGTTTTTTTTACTATTTAGATAATTAATTGCTCAGCACCATTTCGATACCTTCTTCCCTCTTAAGTCATAGTAACATCTCTTTCATATACCAAGTTACTAATTATACTTGGTCCATTTCTGCACTCCCTATTCTTTCCTATTTGTCAATTTCCATTCACTTTCCAAATTCATTTTGTATCAATCCTGAGCTCTTTGCCATATTTTTTTTTAGAGAAAGAGAGAGAGAGAGAGAGAGAGAGAGAATTTTTAATATTTATTTTTTAGTTCTCGGTGGACACAACATCTTTGTTTGTATGTGGTGCTGAGGATCGAACCCGGGCCGCACACATGCCAGGCGAGCGCGCCACCGCTTGAGCCACATCCCCAGCCCCTCTTTGCCATATTTGACACTACTGGAATAATGGTTTTTGTTTGAAATACATTCCTCCCTTTGTTACATCTTTTATTCTCTGGGTTTTTTTGGGGGGGAGGGCACTTGAGGTAGAGACACATCTCCAGCTCCCCACCTCCTCACCATTTTTTTTGTTTTAAATTTTGAGACAGGTTTTTGCTAAGTTGCTCAGGCCCTAGCTAAATTGCTGAGGCTGGCTTTGAACTTGAGATCCTCCTGGCACACTTTTTCTGTCTTCAAATTTTCCCTGGATATTCTCTCTCTCTCTCTCTCTCTCTCTCTCTCTCTCTCTCTCTCTCTCTCTCTCTCTCTCTCTCTCTCTCTCTCTCTCTTCTCTCTCATCTCTCTTCCTTTGTCCAAAACCTAAGTGCTTATATCTTCAGAGGTTCATCCTCAGCTCTTTTCTTTTCTTGCTCTAATATTCTCTCTGGACAGGTGCTGCCCAATATAGTAGCTACTAGCCACATATGGCTACTGAACACTCAAAATGCAGGTAGCCCAAAGTGAGATGTGATATAAGTGGAAAAATCAATGCTTTAAAGAATATTTTTAAATGTAGAATATCTCTTTGAAGATTTTTCTAATGAGTACATGTTCAAATGTTATTTTTTATATTTAGGTTAAAGAAAATGTTATAAAACTTAATTCCACCTGTTTTATAATATGGCCACAAAAATTTTAAAAATACCAAAGTAAGGGAAGGGGAAGGAGAGGTCCTGGGGTCTGAATAACAAGATATATTCCATGCTTTTATAATTACATCAAAATGGATTCTGTCATGGGGCTGGGGTTGTGGCTCAGAGGTAGAGCACTTGCCTAGCATGCATGAGGCACTGGGTTCAATCCTCAGCACCACATAACCTACAACTAAAAAAAATAAATAAATGTTTAAAAAATGGATTCTGTCATGTATATCCAAAAAGAACCAATAAAAAATAAATGCAAATACCTAAGTAGGTACCTGCAGTTGTAAAGAACTTGAAAGATGCTACTTCTGTCATTTCAACAAAGAAAGGCTAGACAAAATGAAAAGCAATAAACTTTTTAAAAATCATCAGAGAACTCAGATCAAAAGAAAAACTACCACCTGAACATTTGAAAACTCAAAAGACCCAGCACCTATCATTTGTTTACACGGTGCAGAAGATGCTAGATGTCACAAGCTTACCAGTCCTACAAGAAGTGTCAAAAGTTCTCCAGACAGAAAAAAAGAATGAAAAATGTCAGAAATTAATTAGCATAAAGGAATTGAGAGAAAAATTTAAATGTAAGCAATACAAAACTTCGATTTTTAATCCTTAATCAAACAGGTAACTGTTGAGAGCCACAGCCAAAGGGGCCCCAGCAAACTTCCAGCTGCCAGCAAGCTTCAGACTGCCCCAGCAACATCTAGCTGATTGGCTCCTCTGCGGTGATGTTCATTGGGCTGTTTCCCTGCCCTTCAGACTGCCAGCTGATGATTGGCTCACAGCGGCCCCAGCAACATCTAGCTGATTGGCTCCTCCACGGAGCTGCTCATTGGGTGACTTCTTTGGCTCTGCCCACGCAACCCAGCCAATCGGCCTCAAGAGAGGAGGATTGTGGGAGGTTGAAAGGGTGGTGTGGGAGAGAGAGGCTTGTGGAAGCCGGTGGTGGCAGTTGGGCTCTGAGGGTTTTTCCCTGGAGCTGTTTTGTTTGGCGTTTGTAGTTCTAAAAATAAAGTTAGTTTCTTTTTGACAAGTGGCTCCTGATTTGTGCCAAGCCAGACTTCGGCATTTGGTGGCTCGCACGGGGAGCAACTGAGGGTAAGTAAACTGCTCGCCCCTGAGGGCAGGGCGAGAGGATGGGGAGCCATTCTAAGTCTCCTCTTTTGTTTTGCTTCGTTTTTGTTTTAACTTTCCTGTCCCTGGAGATGAGTAAGAGGGAAGAAAAACCACTCACATCTGAGGAAAAACTATTTGCGTTTGAGGAACAGATAGGGAGAAAGGACGGATACATATGTCAGGAGGATAGAAAGGCTGTTATAATGATTTTGTGTGGTTCCCTTTTTATTGGATTCTGTCTCGGTTTTATTTGCTGTTATCTTGCTGGGTTGTATTATAGTAGAAATACGGGATCAGCAATTAGTAAAAAACAAACCGAAAGACTGTTAAGTAAATTGTTAAAGGAAGGAAGCTTCCCAGTAAAATCAAGAGCAGTCAGGGCATACGTTGATATAATACAAGAATATAGCCCATGGCTTTTTAAGGAGGAGTTGTTAGATATATCACAATGGAACCATCATGGTGAAGATTTAAAAAGAATAGAAAAGAACAACCCAGGGACTCTGCCAGTTGGCACATTGTCATTGTGGACGTTGGTATCTAGTTTGCTTAGTCCAAAGCCTTCAGTTCAGACAGAGGTAGAGGAAGAAGAAGACATATTGATTCAAGTAGAAGAGGAAGTCTCTCAAGTTAGTCAGACAGAGGAAAAGATTCAAGTAAAAGCTCGAGCTAGTCAGAAAGAGGAAAAGATTCAAGTAAAAGAGAAGGTCTTTCGAGATAGTGAGACAGAGGAAGGAAGTTTAGAGCAGAAAAATCTATCAGGGGAAAAGTTAAAACAGGTGACTGCTAATAAGACCCTTTTGTTAGAGAGCGTAAGTGTCCAACCAACAGCACCGCCTCTACAGGAGACTGCTACTAATAGCATTCTATCACCAGAGGGCATAAGTGTTCAACCAACAGCGCCACCTCTACAGGAGACTGCTACTAACAGCACTCTATCACCAGAGGGCATAAGTGTCCAATCAACAGCACCACCTCCATATGCTAAGAGACTCCCAACCCCCGCAGTTGATAGTTTGGATCCTGAGACAGGATCTCAAGTATGCCCTGTATTTGAGGTAGGAGGGCAGCGAACTTACCAGGGTTTAAATTTCAAATCAGTGAAGGAGCTAAAAGAGGCTGTAGCAACCTATGGTCCTCAAGCACCCTTCACTGTAAGCTTGGTCGAATCCATTACCAACTTAAGCATGACGCCAGCAGATTGGGCTAGTTTGTGTAAAGCTGTGCTAAATGGAGGACAATACCTGTTATGGAAGGTTGCCAATGAGGAATTTTGCAAGGAGACGGCTAGTCGAAATGCAGCAGCTGGTTATCCTCAGAGAAATCTAGATATGTTGTTAGGAAAGGGACCTTATGAGGATCGGCAGCAACAACTTGCATATGATCCTGGTGTATATTTACAAATTGCTGTAGATGCAGTTAGGGCATGGAAGTCTTTACAAGAACCTGGAGGTTTACAAGGTCAATTATCTAAGATAATACAAGGAGCTAATGAACCTTACGCTGAATTTGTAGATAGGCTTATTCAAACAGCTACCAGAGTTTTTGGGAATACAGAACAAGCAATGCCATTTATAAAACAACTGGCTTATGACCAAGCGAATCGTTGGTGTAGAGATATCATTAGACCATGGAAACAGGAAGATTTAAACACATATATTAAATTATGTAGAGACATTAATGAACAAGGGCAAATTGTGGCAGCTGCAGTAAAACAAGCTTTAGATGCCAGAGACATTAATGAACAAGGGCAAATTGTGGCAGCTGCAGTAAAACAGGCTTTAGATGCCAGAGACATTAATGAACAAGGGCAAATTGTGGCAGCTGCAGTAAAACAGGTTTTAGATGCCAGAGACATTAATGAACAAGGGCAAATTGTGGCAGCTGCAGTAAAACAGGCTTTAGATGCCAGGCCAAGAACATGCTACAATTGTCAACAAACAGGACATTTTAAAAGGAATTGCCCCATAGGAGGAGGGTTTAACAAAACTAGGTATCAAACAAGTAGAATACCGGGTATTTGCCCACGATGCCGTAGAGGGAGACATTGGGCTAATGAATGCCGTTCTCAAACCACCATAGAGGGTACTCCATTATATTGGGCTAATGAATACCGTCCTCAAACCACCATAGAGGGTACTCCATTATCAAAAAACGAACAAGGACAAGGTGTTTATCCACAATATCGTGGACAAAGGCATCAGGCTCCGTTGCCAAAAAATGGACAGGGGGCCCCAATGCTCCGGGGCCCCAAACCACAAATATACGGAGCACTGGAGGAACCCAGCAACCCCAGCAACCCCATCAGGGTAGTGCCCAGCACATCAGATCCCTCATCAGACAAACCAGAGGGAGCGCAGGGTTGGACATCTGCGCCTCCACCAAATCAGTACTAACTCCAGAGATGGGAGTTCAAATCATTCCCACAGGGGTAAAAGGACCTCTTCCCAAAGGAACAGTAGGCTTATTATTGGGACGCAGCTCTTCTACTCTAAAAGGACTTTTGATAAGTCCTGGGGTAATTGATTCCAATTATGAAGGTGAAATAAAAATTATAGCCAGTTCTCCAAAGGGTATATCAGTAATTTCACCAGGAGATAGAATAGCACAGTTACTAATAATACCAAGCCTACATGATAAATTTTCCAGTCATGTTGTAGAAAGAGGTTCCAAGGGATTAGGCTCCACAGGTGTAGATTGGGCTATGCTTTCTTTAAATTTAGATTCTCGCCCCATGCTAAAACTAAATATTCAAGGACATGAATTTAATGGGCTACTGGATACAGGTGCAGATCTTAGCATCATCTCTCGTCAAGAATGGCCAAAACATTGGCCATTACAACAAGCCACTCAATCGCTTCGAGGCCTAGGAGTGGCGACTAATCCCGATAGAAGTGCAATGCTATTAGATTGGAAGGATCCTGAAGGATGTGAAGGAACTATACAGCCATATGTATTGGATCATCTTCCCGTAAATTTATGGGGACGAGATGTCTTAGATCAATTAGGTTTGACATTAACAAATAATATCAATCAAAATGCACCCACTATTATGGCTAGACAAGGTTTTAGGAAAGGAAAAAGATTAGAAAGACAAGAACAATGTATAGCAGCACCAATACAAATAGATCAAGGAACAGACAGACATGGGTTGGATTTTCACAAAGGGCCACTGAGACAATAAAAATTACATGGAAATCAGAAAGACCAGTATGGGTTCCTCAGTGGCCCTTGACTAAAGAAAAGACACAAGTAGCCCATGATCTGGTCAAACAACAATTAGCGGAAGGACATATACAACCTTCTGTATCTCCCCATAATACTCCCATTTTTGTCATCAAAAAGAAATCTGGTAAATGGAGATTACTGCAAGATTTAAGAGCCATTAACAATGAAATGGTCATTATGGGACCTGCTCAATCGGGGATTCCTCAATTGTCTGCTTTGCCAAAAACTTGGTATGTTTTAGTTATAGATATTAAAGATTGTTTTTTTTCAATTCCAATTCATCCTGAGGATAGTCCACGTTTTGCATTTACTATCCCTGCACTAAATCATGAAGGTCCTGATCAGAGATATGAATGGAAAGTACTCCCTCAAGGGATGGCTAACAGCCCAACTATGTGTCAAATTTATGTTAACAAAGTAATCCAGCCACTTAGAAATCAAAATCCTGAACTACAAATATTTCACTATATGGATGATGTGTTATTGGCACACAAAGCTAAAAACACATTGCTAGAATGTTATGCCACACTTACAAACTTATTAAAAAATTATAATCTAGAGATAGCAATAGATAAAGTGCAATTAAATTTTCCAATTAATTATTTAGGAGTTCTATTATCCTCAACCATGGTCCGTCCACCAAAAATTCAAATACGAGTAGATCAACTCAAATCACTTAATGACTTTCAAAAGTTATTAGGAGACATAAATTGGATAAGGCCTTATCTAGGTATTCCAACAGGAGAATTGGGACCTTTATTTGATATCCTAAAAGGTCCATCAGATCCAAATTCACCCCGAATGTTAACGCCTGAAGCAAGAAAGGCATTAAAAATCATTGAAACATATATGGAAAATATGCATTTGGATAGAATTGATATAAGTTTGCCTTTATTATTTATTGTATTACCAACAAAAAATATTCCTACAGGAGTATTTTGGCAAGAAGGTCCATTATTATGGATACATTTATCTTATTCTCCTAACACTATTCTTACTAGATATCCTGAGGCTGTAGGACAATTAATACTCAAAGGAATAAAAACAGCAAAGGCAGTGTTTGGAATTTCTCCCCATAAAATTATTACTCCATATACTATGAATCAAATTGATGAATTAGCTAATGAGTTAAATACTTGGGCAATAATAATGTGCAAATCTAATGTTTCATTTGATAACCACTTACCATCTAATCCTTTATTGTCTTTTTGGTCATTGCATCCTGTAATTTTTCCAAAAATGACAAGAAAAACACCTATCATGAATGCTCCAAATATATTCACTGATGGGTCAAATAATGGTACAGCAGCAATAGTTACACCTGATCAAACTTTTACATTTTTAGTACCCAAACAATCAGCTCAAAAGGTAGAGCTTAATGCAGTATTACAAACTTTTGTGATGTTTAAAGATTCTGTATTTAATTTATTTTCTGATAGCCAGTATATAGTTAATGCTATAGTATCCCTTGAAGATGCTGGTAGAATTTCCCCTTCTTCTACTGTTTTCTCTTTGTTTTCCACTATACAAAGTTTAATCTGGGACAGAAAAGATCCATTCTTTATAGGACATATCAGGGCACATACAGGATTGCCTGGAGCCCTTAGTTTAGGCAATGATTTAGCAGATAAAACTACACGTGACATACATATTTTCTCTGTACTAGAAGAAGCTATAAATTTTCATGAAAGATTCCATGTCAATGCTAATACTTTACAAAAGCGTTTTAAAATAACTAAGGAACAAGCTAGACAAATAATAAAACAATGTCAAAATTGTGTGACCTTTTTACCACAAGTTAATCTTGGAGTCAATCCTAGAGGATTGATGCCTAACCATATTTGGCAGATGGACGTCACACACTTGCCAGAATTTGGAAAATTAAAATATTTGCATGTTACAATTGATACTTCTTCTGGATTTTTGATGGGCTCCCTTCATGCCGGCGAAAAAACTAAAGATGTTATAGCTCATTGCTTACAAAATTTTGCCACTGTGGGCATTCCAAAACAGTTAAAAACAGATAATGCCCCTGGTTATACGTCTACTTCTTTTAAACAATTTTGCTCATCATTTGGCATTACTCATATAACAGGAATCCCATACAATCCACAGGGTCAAGGCATAGTTGAAAGAGCTCATCAAACTATTAAAATGTACTTATTAAAGCAAAAAGATGGAATTGGGAAGGGGTATATATTCCCCAAAGATAAACTTAAAATAACTCTTTTTACTCTAAACTTTTTAAATTTGGATTCATCAGGACTTAGTGCTGCAGAAAGGCATATGTGTCCAAAAAATGTACATAAGCCCAAGGTACTTTGGAAAGATATTCTAACAGGACAATGGAAAGGTCCTGACCCAGTAATTGTCTGGAATCGGGGGTCTGTTTGTGTGTTTCCACAGGAAGAACAGCAGCCGATTTGGATTCCAGAGAGATTAACCAAGGTTCTGACCCAGAACAGCAGCCGATTTGGATTTCAGAGAGATTAACCAAGGTTCTGACCCAGTGATTGTCTGGAGTCGGGGGCCTGTTTTTGTGTTTCCACAGGGAGAACAGCAGCCGATTTGGATTCCAGAGAGATTAACTAAAGCGATTTCTGCAGACCAAAAAGAAGATGATTTAGCTCAAATCCATAATAGCTGATATCCAAAACTCCAATTTGGCTATCCTTACATCTGCGACAGAACCAGGATGCTTTTTTCAATATCTATTTTATTATTGCCCTTTCCCATATCATGAAGTTCTATTTTATTTTTTTGAGCTCATACAGACCTAGGTTAATGTTTTGCTGATCAGTTCTATTTTTTTTTGACTATAGAGTTTTTAAACATTGCAATAGAGATTTTACCTGTAAAAAGTTATAAGGCCTTTACTATTGTGTTATGTGTTGTATGTATTATGTTATGTGTGCACACTTGTGTTTTGTGTTATATGTTTGAATGTACGTATGTCCAATGTACATATTTCTATATATCATATATGATGAGCGCTCATGAAAAGATGGATCCAAATATTTTTTTTTTTTTATTCACGTGATTTAAATGGTTTAATTTAAATTGGGTAAATAACTGTTAAGAATTGTTTTAATATGTAAACAAAAAAGGAGGTTAACAGATCTGTTTGTTTACTCTCACCTTTAGTTTTCATTATATTTAATAATTCTCTTCACTATAATGTAAATTGTTAAGAAAATTGTTTTCTTTTAGTGTCTTCTGGAATGTTACCTAATTTTTTCTTTAGCCATTATTGCCAGAATTTCTATCTTCATCCCAGTGCCGATGAAGATAATATAAATTGTTAAGAAAATTGTTTTCTTTTAAGAAAATTGTTTTCTTTTAGTGCCTTCTGGAATGTTACCTAATTTTTTCTTTAGCCATTATTGCCAGAATTTCTATCTTCATCCCAGTGCCGATGAAGATAATATAAATTGTTAAGAAAATTGTTTTCTTTTAGTGTCTTCTGGAATGTTACCTAATTTTTTCTTTAGTCATTATTGCCAGAATTCCTATCTTCATCCCTGTGCCGGTGAAGACAAAGATAAAACTAATCTACAGTTTCTGCAATAGCCATCACTGAACTGCTTACAGAACTTACACTGAACTGCTTACAGAACCGTCAATTGACTTGGTATATCTTCCTCCCTTCTGCTTGTCATGATCATTCAGCTAAAATTTGGGGGTCAACAGAGGTGAGGCAAAGAACCTCACCCCCCCCCCCCCCCCCCGCTGAGACCTCTCCACAGGTGTGGCTGTACTGGACCGGTAGTCAATGACGGGTAAGATCCAATTACAATGGTACCAACCTAAGACAGGAGGCTGACGCCCTGAGGTCAGCTCATCCGAAGACGGGTAAGGACCATATGTATTGGACAACCTAAGGCAGGCACGGTCCCTAAGCCACATGCTTGTTGTTTAAACAGAGAGGGGGAGATGTTGAGAGCCACAGCCAAAGGGGCCCCAGCAAACTTCCAGCTGCCAGCAAGCTTCAGACTGCCCCAGCAACATCTAGCTGATTGGCTCCTCTGCGGTGATGTTCATTGGGCTGTTTCCCTGCCCTTCAGACTGCCAGCTGATGATTGGCTCACAGCGGCCCCAGCAACATCTAGCTGATTGGCTCCTCCACGGAGCTGCTCATTGGGTGACTTCTTTGGCTCTGCCCACGCAACCCAGCCAATCGGCCTCAAGAGAGGAGGATTGTGGGAGGTTGAAAGGGTGGTGTGGGAGAGAGAGGCTTGTGGAAGCCGGTGGTGGCAGTTGGGCTCTGAGGGTTTTTCCCTGGAGCTGTTTTGTTTGGCGTTTGTAGTTCTAAAAATAAAGTTAGTTTCTTTTTGACAAGTGGCTCCTGATTTGTGCCAAGCCAGACTTCGGCAGGTAACATTTTGTATAAAATAAAAATATTACAAGGTAATAGATGAGTATATAGCATATAAATATGTGAAATGGATAACAGCAAATTCAAAAGGGTACATGGGGAAAATTGAGCATAATGTGTTAAAAGTTAACAGTATAGTAATATTTAGAAGTGGGCTTCAATTGAAAATTTGTAAAAAATTAAGGTAACCACTAAAAATATTAAGAAAAATATAATGACATGTAAATAGGAGATAAGATGCTCAATTAATACCATAAGATATAAGCACAATGCCAATCAAAATTGCAGCAAGCATTTTATAGATATAGACAAATTGATTCACACACACACACACACACACACACACACACACACGAAAAGGCAAATGAATGAGAATAGCTATAACAACTCTAAAAAGAATAGAGGACTTGAGCTAGGGTTTTAGCTCAATGGTAGAGTGCTTGCCTAGCATGTGTGAGTCACTGGGTTCAATTCTCAGTACCACATAAAGATAAATAAATAAAATAAAGGTATTGTATCCATCTACAACTACAAAAAATATTTTTAAAAAAGAATAGAGGACTCATATTTTCTGATTTCAAAATTCATTCTATAGTAATCAAGACAGCATGTGAGGGCTGGAGCTGTGGCTCAATGGTAGAGTACTTGCCTAGCACGTGTGAGGCACTAGGTTCAATTCTCAGCACCTCATAAAAAGTGCATAAAATAAAGTTATTATATCCACCTACAACTAAAATATTTTTTTAAAAAAGACTGCATGTGATAACAGAAAAAAAAACCCACAGGAACAAAACAGAATAGGAAAACCAGAAAATAACCCTACACAAATAATCAGCTAGTACTTTGTTTTAAAATTTTTTTAGTTGTAGATGGACATAATATCTTTATATATTTATTTGTATGTGGTGCTGAGGATCGAACCCAGTGCCTCATACATGTGAGGCAGGCGTTCTACCACTAAGCTGTACAGCCCCAGCCCCTCAGCTAATACTTTTAAGACTGCAAAACCATTTGCTATTGTCAGAGGTCAATAGGTGTTAGGGTGTGGGAGAGAGAAGCATTGTTTTTTTAAGTTGATCTACACTTCATCTTTTAGGGCAGTTTTTAACTTCATAGCAAAACTTGAGTGAAAGATAGTGATTTTCCACCTATACTCTGCCCCATGTATTCACAGCTTTCACTCAATGGCACTTGTCTGTAATCTCTGAGGCTCACAAGGCTGAGGCAGGAGGATTGTGAGTTCAAAGCCGGCCTCAGTGACTTAGCAAGCAACTCAGTCAGACCCTGTCTCTAAGTAAAATATAAAGGGGCTGGGGTTGTAGCTCAGTGGTTAAGTGCCCCTGGGTTCAATCCCCAGTACCAAAATAAATAAATAAATAAATAAATTCCCAACAGAGAAATATAATACAGCATTCTCACACAAAGTTCACTGTTCATAGTTTATACTGGAATTTACTCCTGGTGTTCTATATTCTGTGAATTTAGGCAATGTATGATGACATGTATCTATCATTATAGTATCATACAAAGTAGTTTCACTGCCCTAAAAATCCCCTCTGCTCCAACTATTCATTGTTTCCCCCTTCTGAACCCTGAACAACAGCAATTTTTTACTGTCCTCATAGTTTTACCTTTTCTAGAATGTCATACAGCTGGAGCCACACAATATGTATCCTTTTCAGATTGGCTTCTTTCACTCAGTAATATGCATTTAAGGTTTGCCCACGTCTGCATGGCTTGGTATCTTTTAAAAAATATTTTTAGTTGTAGTTGAACACAATACCTTTATTTTATTTACTTATTTTTATGTGTTGCAGAGGATCGAACTCAGCGCCTTGCATGTGCTAGGCAAGTGCTCTACCACTGAGCCACAATCCCAGCCCCTTGTTACCTTTTCTTTTTCTTTCTTTCTTTTTTCTTTTTCTTTTCTTTCTTTCTTTCTTTCTTTTTTTTTTTTTTTTGTAAAATTCCCTTGTCTAGAAATGTATATCCACTTACCTACTGAAGGACTTTTGGCTGTTCACAAATCTGTTAATTATGGTTAAAGCTACTATAAACATTCACATACATTCACCTCTGTGTATACATATTTTCAACATACTTGGGTGAATACCAAGGAACAGAACTGCTTGATCATATAGTAAGAGGATGTTTGGTTTTAATAAGAAACTGCCAAACTCTTTTCTAAAGTGGCTGTGCCAATTTATATCACTACCAGCAATAAATGAGAATTCATGTTACTCCACATTCCTGCCAGTATCTGGTGCTGTTGTTGTTTTGGATTTTGGACATTCTAATAGATATATAATGGTGTCTCGTTGTTTTAATTTGTAATTCCCTAATGACACGTGATGTTGAACATCTTTTCAGATTCTCATGTGCCATTTGTATATTTTCTTTGGTGAAGTATTTTTTAATCAGGTTGTTCATTTGACCAACGAATTTTTTTTTACATAAACATAAAGGAGAATTTAATAGAGAAAAGTCAGTCTTTATAACAAATGGTGCTGGAACAATTGGAATCTATCAGCAAAACAAAACTAATCACAGATCTCACCTTCACATAAACATAAAGGTAAGCAGAAAATTACAAAACATTTAGGAAAAAGAACATAGAAAACCTAAATGATCTTAGACTTAGTAGTGAGGTTTTAGATACAATATCAAAAGCAACATGAGAGTGGCTGGGGAGCTCAGTGAACGCTCTTCTCTAAAGAGACATGTAGAAAACTGGTTAAAAATAGAAAGGCAATCACATCAAGTCTCTGGAGATTGATCAAGGGGTTTACACCAAATTTAAAGGCACATATTCTACAAAAACTATAGAACTGAGTAAAAACAGTAAAAGTCTATAGCATTTCAGTCAGAGGCTATTCCTTTCCCCTGACAGTTCTGTGTCATGAAAGTACTTCATCTGGTTCAGTTGCTTAGCAGTGGTATCCACTCTTCCCAAAGCCAGTTTCCAAAGAACTGTCATTATTTGTCTTGTCTGTACATTCCCTGGAAGACTGGACTTGAAAGGTTTACATTTGATTCACTGCACAACCCACACTAAAAGCCTCTCCACAATTGGAATCCACAGGGCACATTTACAGAAAACATTTACAGACAAATGTTTTAATGTCTTAGATGCCTGAGGCAAACCACAACACTTGGGGCAAACAACCCACTGAACACAAAGAATGAAAGGAAAAGCTAGGAATGAGATATTTTATGGGAGGTTTGAAATGCTCTGATTCTTTCAAGGGAATACAGAAGCTCACCTTCATATGTAGGGTTGCACCCATGCTTATTTGAGAGTGTTTCACCAAGTTGCTTTGGGCCTCACTAAGTTGAAGTAGCTAGCTTTGAATTCAAGATCCTTCTGCCTCAGCCACCCAAGCTGCTAGGATTATAGGCAAGTGCCACTATGCCCAGTTACAGGTTGCTTTTTTCCTGTGTATAAGCTATATATTTTTGTATATTCATGCCTTTTAATTTTGGTTCAAACCCTTACATTTCAAATATTATGATGTGGCAACTCTAATAATCAGATTAACACTCTCCCCAGGTTTGTCTTCCTTTCATTCATTCATTCATTTTTTAAAAATAAATTTCAGTTGATGATGGAACTTTATTATTTTTTATTTAGTTATATGTGGTGCTGAGAATTGAACCCAATGCCTCACACATGCCAGGCAAGCATTCAACCACTGAGCTACAACCCCAGCCCATTCATTCATTCTTGATATTAGGAATTCCACCTCAAGCCACTGCTGCCCTTTGGATCTCTCTCTCACCCAGAGACTCTCCACTGTGCTGCTGAGTAGACATCAATTTGACAAGTAAGTCCCCTATCCAACCTTCCTCTCCTCTGGGAATTCCCTCTGCCTTCTCCTCTTCAAGGTAGTAACTTTCATGCAACAACCTCTGGACAGTCTCCACATGTGAGGCAGTTCCCCCATATTCATCTGTTCAAACAGCACCCAAAAAATGTCTCTGTAATATTGCCAACTCTTAATCATACCTTTTACTTTGATCAGCTCCTAAATTCCTCAAGCCCAGTATAAATACAAACTGTTAAGAAAAATGCACTAAAGGGACACAAGAACAAATCTGCACTGACAGAAGAAAGAATCGGTAAGGTCAAAGATAAATCAATTGAGATTATCCAGACTGAGGAATAAAAACAAAGAGACTTCCTGGTGGGTCTAGTGGTTAGAATTTAGCACTCCTACCCCCACAGTCTGGGTTTGACTATCCTTCAGGGAAATCTTTCTTCTGCCAGGTATTGTGGTACTTGCCTGTAATCCCAGCAACACAGGAGGTTGACTCATACAGATGACAAATTCAAGGCCAGCCCCAGCAATTTAGTAAGACCCTGTCTCAAAATAAAAAATTAAAAGGATTGGGAATCTAGTTCAGTGGTAAAACACCCCTGAGTTCAATGCCTAGTACTGAAAGAAACACAGATATAAATACAGTCTCAAAAACCTAAAAGAAGGGGCTGGAGTTGTGGTTCAGTGGTAGTGCACTTGCCTCATCCGTGTGAAGCACTGGGTTTGATTCCTAGCACCACATACAAATAAGCAAATAAAATAAAGGTTCATCAACAACTAAAAAATATTTTTTTTAAAAAAAACTAAAAGAAAATTATTAAACACCCAAATATCCATAATGGGGATTAGAAAAGAGACAAAAGGGAAGAAAATATTTGAACAAATTATGGATGAAAACATCACAAGTTTGATGTAAACACATTTATTTAAACATTCAAGACCACAAACAAACACCATCTAGGACAAATGTACAAGAATACACATAGGCACATCATATTCAAAATAATAAAAGACAAAAATAAGGCAAAAAATCAGAGATCAGCAAGAGAAAAAAACAACTCTTCACAAACAGAAGAACTCAAAATGTAAAGTGACTTCTCAGAAGCCATGGAGGCCATAAAAGGCAGCAGGATGGCATATTCAAGTTGCTTAAAGAAAAAAAATACCCTATCAACTAAGAATTCTATTTCTAGTAAAGAAAATAAAACAATTCCTCAAAAGTGAAGACATTCCCAGATAAACAAAAACTGGGAGAGATATAGCAGTTAGAGGCTGCCCTAAGAAAACTAAAGGGAACCCTTCAGTCTGATTGGAAAGGACACTAGATCATAACTTAAAATCACATGAAGAAATAAAGTGCATTAGTAATGGTAACTATGTAGGTAAATAATATTTTTAAACACCATAATGTAGTTATTTTATTTGCTACTACTCTATGATTTCCAATGTGATTAAAAACACAACTGCTGAGATAATTATAAATCTACGTTGATGAATACACAATATGTAAAGATGCAACTGTGACACCAATAGCATAAAGAAGGAGACTGCAGAGCTAGTATAGAAGCAAAATGTTTATATTCTATTCAAAGTAAGTTCATATAAGTCAGAACTAGATTCTCATTAATTAAGATGTCCACAGTAATCTCCTTAGCAAAAGTAAAAAAAAAAATAAAATTATAGCAAAAGAAACAACAAGGGAACTGAAAAGGTACACTATAAAATATATATTTCAGATAAATGGAAACAGTGAAGTAAAAACAGAAGAAAATGGCATAAAACACATAGATAACAAATAACAAAACATATATGTAGGACTGGGGGTATAGCTCAGTGGTAGAGCGCTTGCCTAGCAAGTGAGAGGCACTGGGTTTAATCCTCAGCACCCAATAAAAATAAATAAATAAAATAAAGGTATTGTGTACATCTACAACTAAAAATATATTTTTAAAAAATATGTAGGGGCTTGGGTTGTAGCTCAATGGTAGAGTGCTTGCCTAGCACATGTGAGGCATTGGATTCAACCCTCAGTACCACATAAAAATGAATAAATAGAATAAAGGTATTGTGTCCATCTACAACTAAAAAAATAATTAAAAATATTAATTCTACCAAAATAGTAATTGTATTAAATATGAATGTACTGAATTCTCCAATAAAGACACAGAGACTTGTGAGATCATCAAAATATGGTCCAATTATATGTTGCCTTCACAAAACTGATTTTTTATTTAAAGGTACAAATAAATTAGAAGTGAAAGAATGGAAAAAGATATTCCATACAAACAGCAATCAGAAGTGAGCTGGAGCAGCTATACTGATATCGGACAAAAGGGACTATTGTTTTTCCAGTACTAAGTATGAAACCCAAGGCCTCATGTATACTAGGCAAGCACTCTTCCACTGAGCTAAACTCCTATCACCCCAAAAGAGACTAAAACAAATATTGTTATTAGAGAGAAAGGATGACACGTTGTAGTAAAATGTCAATCCATCAAAAAGATATAAGTATAATTAATCTGTATTCACCTAACATCAGACTGCAAAATACATGAAGCAAAAACAGAATTGACATAGAAATAGACAATAGTATTAGGTGGCTGCCTCAATTACACACTTTCAATTACAGAACAACTAAACAGAAGATCAATAAAGACAAAGACTTGAATAACAGTATTTATCCACTACATTGAACAGATGTGTATAGAATATTCCACCCAATGACAGATGAATACACTTTGTTTTAGACAACTCTTTTGCTGCTGTGGCCAAAAGACCCAATAAGAATAATGTAGAAGAGAAAAAGGTTATTTGGCACTCATGATTTCAGAGGTCTCAGTCCATAGACAGCTGATTTCATTGCTCTGGGACTGAGATGAGGCAAAACATGGCAGAAGAAAGCAACTCAGGACATGGAACTAAGAAGCAGAGAGAGTTCTCCTCTCACCAAGAACAAAATAGTAAGCCCAAAAGTAAGCCCCAAAGACCCACCTACTCCAGCCACATTCTAACTGCCTATAGTTACTGCCCAGTTAATCCGTATCAAGAGATTAATTCACTGATTAAGTCAAAACTTTCATAATCCAATCATTTCACCTCTAAACTTTCTTGAATTATCTCACATATGAACTTTTTGGGGTTACCACATATATAAACCATAACACACATTCTTCTCAAGTGTGTATAAACTATTCTCTAAGGTAGACCATATGTGAGGTCAAAAACAAGTCCCAATACATTTTTAAATGACTGAATAAGGGCTGGGGATGTGGCTCAAGTGGAAGTGTGCTCACCTAGCATGCCTGAGGCACTGGGTTCGATTCTCGGCACCACATAAAAACAAAATAATGATACTCAGCACCACATAAAAACAAAATAAAGATATTGTGTCCACCTAAAACTAAAAAAAAATGTATTTAAAAAAAGAACTGAATAATAACAAAACAACAAAAAATGAAATTGAATTAGAAATCAGTAAGAGAAGGATATTTTGGAAATTCAGTTTAAAAGTGGAAAACAAATAACACACTACTAAATAACATAAGGGTCAAAGAAGAAGCCACACAGGAAATTATAAAGTTCTTTGAGATGAATAAAAAGTTCAATTCAACCTACCAAAACATGAAGCAGAAATAGTACTCAGATAAAAATTTATAGACGTAAATGCCTATCTTAAAATGAGAAATATCTCAAAATACAACCTGACTCTGACCTTAATAAACTAAAAAAAAGAAAAGAAAATTAAACCCAAAGCAAGCAGAGAATGAGAATAATTGAGATTGGAGAGCAGATAATGAAATAGCAAATAGGAAGACAAGAGACAAGAATCAATGAAACCAAAAGGAGCACTTAGAACAGATCAATAATATTGGCAAACCCTTAGCTAGACTGACCAAGTAAAAGGAGGGGAAAACTCAAAATTACAAGAAATGAGAGAAGGAACATTACTTACAATCTTATAGAAATAAAATGAAGGAATGATATGGACAATTATGTGGCAATAAACTAGATAACTTAAATGAAATGACAAATTCCTAAAAAAAACATAAACTACTAAATCTGACATAGGAGAAAATAGACAATTTGAATAGATCTATAACAAGTGAAACAATCAAATTAGTAATCAAAACTCTACCCACAAGAAAAGCTGAGGCCCTGATGGCTTCACTGATGAATTCTATCAAATATTTAAAGAACAATTAATATGAAATATTCACAAACTTTTTAAAAAAGGAAGAAGATGAAGAAACACCTATGTTTTAGTCAGCTTTTTGGCTGCTGTGACTAAAGGACCTGACCAGAACTGTAAAGGAGGAAAGGTTTATTTGGGGGCTCACGGTTTTAAGAGATCTTAGTCCATAGAAGGCAGGCTCCATTCCTCAGGGCTCGAGGTGAGGCAGAACATCATGGCAGAAGAGTGTCGGCTCACATGGTGATCAGAAAGCAGAGAGACTCCACTCACCAGATATAAAGTATATAACCCATAGCCACACCCCTAATAAACCACTTCCTCTAGCCACACCCCAACTACCTCCAGTAACCACTCAGTTAATCCCACTAGGGATTAATTCCCTGACTAAATTAGGGCTACAATCCAATCATTTCTCCTACAAACCTTCTTATGTTGCCTAACACGTGCACTTTTAGGGGACACTTTTATATCCAAACCATAACAATCTCATAAATTATTTTTTTAATCCCATGAAGCCAATATTATTCTGACAAAGATATGACAAGAAACGTACAGACCCAATATCCTTCATGAGTATAAACACAGAGTCCTATTCAAGATACTGGTAAACCAAATCCAGACACATAAAAAGTATTTTATACTATGATTAAATGTGATCTACCCCTGAAATAAAAGGCTGATTAAATCTAAGAAAATCAATATAATGCACTATATTTGATAGGAAAGCAAGGAACTGAGAGACAAGCGACTGAGAAATGAAAGACGGTGACCAGGCAGAGATATACACGAGAGTTTATTTGTCAGAGCTCACAAATAAAGGTCATCTCTCCAAAGACAGAGAGAGGCAACACAGATTTGAGTTCTGGGACTTTTATGGGGCAGGCTCAGGGATTAGAGCCTGGTGGGTCCTAAAGTGGTGATTAAGGGTGGGGTTGGTATGAGAGAATGGTGAGCCTTTCTCAGGAAAGGCCCAAGTGTGGGAAATCAAAACTTTTTCTTAAGATGTCACCTGTCACTTAAGATGGCCATCCAGATGCTAAGCAAGGACCTAACAATATTAATAAAGGACACAAAGCACATGATCATCTCAATAGGTACAGAAAGAGGATTTGATAAAACACAACATATTCATGAAGAACTATTCAACAGGGCTGATTGTAATTCAGGACTAGAGTGATTGCCTAGCATGCACAAGGCCCCTGAGTTCAATCTTCAGTATCAAAATAAATAAATTAAATAAAAATTTAAAAAGACACCTGCTTAGGGTAGGTGGTGTAGCTCAATGGTGGAACACTTACCTAGCAAATGTGTGGCCCTAAGTTTAATCCCCAGCACTGGCATAAAACAAAAATATCACTTAACAAACTGAAAGTAGAAGGAAACTTCTTCAATCAGATAAAGGACATCTATGAAAAATCCATAGATGACATCATACTTAATGATTAAAGATTTATCCCTATGGTCAAGAAGAAGACAAGGATGCCTATTCTACTTTAATTTGACAAGTACTGAAACTTCTAGCAAGGACAAATAGGAAAGTAAACAAACTGAAAGGCACTGAGATTGTAAAGAAAGAAGTACAAGTATCTTTATTTTTATTCTATCCCTCATTGGATTGGAGTGCTCATACCCACCATGCGATATTTTCAGACAGTGAATGTACAATGTGAGGAATTCAGGTAAGAAAGTAGTTCCAGAGTTAAAGAATACAGACTTTTTTATTGTTTTATATTCAGGAACTCCTCTGAAATCATAGAAGGTGCTTTATATTTAGTGTTATCTTAAGGTATATCTATTTTGAGCTCCAGTACCAAAGTCTTCAATGAGGGTTTGCCAATTGCTGCATTTCAGCACCAACTGGCACCCTTTTATCTTTTTACTCTTTTACTAGAATCTTAGCAAATTTTTAGTTCCTATTAGGTAAAACTGTGAACCTTCATTTTGTTATAATTGTTGTTGTTGCTGGATATATTCAAAGGGGTTGTCTCTACCTTGCTGTTATGCTTTAGATGTGAGTTGCCCCCCACAAAGTTCATGTGTTAGACAATGCACTAAAGTTTAGTAGTGAAGTGATTGGGTTATGAGATCTTTAACCCAATCAGCCCATTGATCCAATCCATTTGAATGGATTAACTGGATGGTAAACTTAGGCAGGTAAAGTGTAGCTGGAGGAGGTAGGCCATTGAGGGCACACCTTGGGGTTTATATTTTGCCCCTGGTGAGGAGCTCTGCTTCCTGTTGACTATGTCCTAAGTTGCTTTCCTTCTTCCTGCCTTCTGCCATGATGTCCTGTCTCATCTCAGGCCCAAAGCCATCTATGTACTGTGACCACTGAAACTCTGAGCCCCGAATACATTTTTCCTCCCTATAAAATTGTTGTCAGGTCTTTTGGTCATAGCAGCAAAAAAGCTGACTATAACACTTGCTCATTTACAGAAATTTCTTCCTACAGAAAGCTCCAAATCAGCATTGTCACTGTAGGGGTCTCCTCTGATGGCATTGATATTTATACAGGATTTAAGGATCAGGGGCTTATGTTGGGCTTGAATTACCCCTTTCTCTTGCCACAATGGTGCCATGGGTGTTCCTTCCCTATAATCCTGAGGAAAAGGATCTTTGCTACAGTAGAGACACAAATGGAAGCAACAGCAGCAGCAATCAAGGTATTAAAGGGTCCTGGTGTGCCATCTGCTCTTAGGCATGCAGACCTTAGCATGACATACAATGGTTGCCTTTTTTCTCCTTTTTCCTGTCTCTTTATACTTCCTAATAACTGTACTTTCAAAAGTGACCACCTGAATGACTGCAGTGTCAAAGTCTAGTTGAGACATATAACCAATTGGTCAGAGGCTAAGCCCAGCAAAAGTCAGTGCTTTAACTGACACAAAAAGGTCTACGTCAAGATATATGGGCCACTTTAAGGAGGGCCCCAACCCATACTTCTATACCTAAATTCCAATTAAATTGTCTAAACTTCTGACTTAGCTAAATCTATAACAGAGGTTCTATAGGAAGTAACACTACAGCACAGCACAAGTCAAAGTAAAAACTAGCCTGCAAGCTCATCCTGAATGCCTGCCATCAGGCAGCAGAAGCAGTCAGCAGGTTAAAGCAATTAAAGAAAGACTCCCCTCTGGTGGTTATCATAGTCACAGCACCACACTTACTGTGTCAATTGTTATGGACACTCTGTAAAGGAAGAAGGGACCATCTCCTACAAAATTCAGTCCCAGTATTCAGACTGAAACCAGGAGGGTATGAAAAGGTTTATTACTTACATAAACAAGGCTTTTCAGGGAAGAGTAAAGAAAGTATCCTAAGCAGATCAGAAAAAGGGAGGAAATGCGCCTGACTTGAGTTTTTGCTCTGGTCAGACTGTAAGAGTTCTCTCATGCAGTAAGTCAAAGCTTGGCCAGGTGTGGTGGCACACACCTGTAATCCCAGGCTGAGGCAGGAGGATTGTGAGTTCAAAGTCAGCCTCAGCATAAATGAGGTACTAATCAACTCAGTTAGACCCTGTCTCTAAATAAAATACAAAATAGGGCTGAGAATGTGGCTCAGTGGCCAAGTGCCCCTGAATTCAATCCCCGATAAAGACAAAGCTTGCAGGATTTGAATATATTACCATGATTTTCTTGCTCCCTGTCTTGCTCAGATGTGGGACAGAAGGTCAAGAGGAAGAGGTGAAGCTCAAAAGAGGTCAGTATTGAAATATTTTTTAAAATGTAATCAGACTTTTCATCATAGGCACCCACTAGGATGGTTGTAATAAAAATAAATGGGAAATAACAAGTGTTGGCAAGGATGTAGAGGAATTGGAATCCTCATACATTCTGGGTGGTAATGTAAAATGATAGAACCACTTTGGAAAACAGTTTGGTAGTTCCTCAAAAAGTTAAATACAGAGTTACCAGACAGCCCAATAACTCTACTCCTAAGTACACAATCCCCATAAATGAGAAGATATGACCACACAAAAATGTTTATAAAGTTCATAGCAGCAATAATTATAAAGGATAAAAGTGAATCTTTCCACCCATAATCTGATGAATGGATACACAAAAGGTGACATATTCATGCAATGGGAATGTCATTCAATCATAAATAGGAACGAAGCACTGATACATGCCAAAATATGCATAAACCTTGAAAATCTTACATTAAGTGGAAGAAGCCAGGTACAAAAGTTCATATATTGTAGGACTCTATTTATATAAAATATCTAGAATAGGCAAATTTACAAATACAGGAAGCATATAATGGTTGCCAAGGGCTGGGAGAAGTGGGAATGGGGAGTGTCCGCTAATGAATATGTCATTTCTTTTCAGGGTAATGAAAATGTCCAGGAATTAGATATAATGGCTGCAAAACTTTGTGAGTATACTAAAAATCACTGAATTTTATGCCTTAAAATGTTTTTTATGTGCATTATATCTAAATTTAAAAGCAGAATTGCGGGGCTCGGGTTGTGGCTCAGCAGTAGAGCGTTTCCTAGTGCATGCGAGGCCCTGGGTTCGATCCTCAGCACCACATAAAAATAAATAAAATAGAATGAAGTTATTGTGTCCAACTACAACTAAAAAATAATTAAAAAATAGAATTGCTAGCAGAAAATAAAACATGTGGCAGAAAAAAAAATTCCCAGAAAAATAAAAACTGGGAAAATTTGTTGCTACCAGATAGACCTGCCTTGCAAGAAATATTTTAAAATAGTTCTTGGGCTGGGGTTGTGGTTCAGCAGTAGAGTGCTCGCCTGGCATGTGTGAGGCCCTGAGTGCAATCTTCAGCACCACATAAAAACAAATAAAGATATTGTGTCCAACTACAACTAAAAAATAAATATTAAAAAAGAAGTTCTTCAGGCTGAAAGGAGGTGATTCCATAGAATACACACACACACACACACACACACACACACACACACACACATCAAGAGAAATGGTAAAGGCAATTATGGAGGTAAATTTTTTAAAAGGATAATTATTTATTTCTTCTCTTCTTGTAACATATTTAAAAAGCAATGGTATAAAACAATATCTATAGAATTGTTGGGCCTAAACATGTAGAAATGTAATACAACAACACAAAAGCATGATAAAAAGTAATGAGCTGTTAACCCATATAATAACATGAGTGTATATTCTAAGTTAATGAGACAGTCTGAAAATAATACATACTGCATGATTCCAATTGTATGGCACTTTTCAAAATCAACACAATAAAGTCAACAGCATTTACCAAGAACTTGGAGAGGCAGGAGATAGACTAAATGAAATGCAAAAGTGTTTTTTTTTTCTTTAGGGAGGTGAAACTACCTGAATGACCCTATAGTGGTGTATGTTGCTATCCATTTGTCAAAACTCACAGAACTTTATAGTACAGAGTGAATCATAATATATGTAAAATTTTTAAAAGTCATTTGGGAGCTCAGGTAATCTCAGGATGGAATACAAACTGTAACCAAAAAAAAAAAAAATTCACTGTATTACAACTGTATGTCAGAACTTCCTGAAGGGTGTAGGGGACATTCCAAACAATGATGTAACTTTGGAAACAAGTAAAAACAGTGAGACTAAGACAGGCATACTGTCCTCTAATCGATAAAGTTATTTTTCATTGAGATATTAAGAATTCTGAAACTAGTTTATATGTACACTGGGACAGAACAAATAAGTAAATAGGGAGCTAGGTTTATCACTAGAATGGGAGGTTACAGACAAGCAAGAGAAGGCTATAATAAACCATGTTCATGGTACTGGGTTAGAACCAAACACATCAGTATGAATTCATGTTTAGCTTAAAATACATAAAGATAGAACACATACACCGTTAATAGTGTATGTATGCTGATAGCAAAGAGAACATCGAACACTCAGATCTTGGTGTGAATAACATTCTCCAATAAAAGAAATCAGGGCTTTTTACAGAAATAGTTGATTCTAAGACTGAAGCATGGAATATAAAATATGAGCCTGTAGCATCTTGTAGTTCATAAAGTAAAGGAGTACCGAAACAATGAAATGATGGGAATATTTCAAGAGACACAGTAGTGAATCTGAAACAGCTGGCATGGCCCAAACTGGAACAATCTGAACACCAAATTAAATAATGTAGTATTGGATTCCAAGGCAAAGTATAAAATAAATGAGTTAACACTGATATAAATGACTGAGTAAACAAACAGGCAAATGGAGGACAGTAGTCAAATCTCCTATGGAGAATTTCAAACACCCCCTTCCCCAAAAAGATGCATTACACCTATCCCATAAGTTTGGACTATACATAGTAACTTCCTTCCAAAAATATAGAATGGAAAGAGGAAAAAGTAAAACCCATGCCCTACTCCAAACACAATAAAAATATCAGAAAAACTCAAACAGAAGAGCATTCTACAAACACTTGATCATTATACTTCAAAATTGATAAGGCCATCAGACACCAGGAAAGTCTGAGACACTGTCATAATCAAGGAGAGGTGAAGGAAACATGATGACTCAATATAATGTGATAATCTCAGAAGAAAAAAACAAAGGAATTCTGAATAAAATATGGATTTTTGTTGATTATGTATTAACATAGGTTCAATAGTTGTGACAAATATTCATTAGTAAAGTAAGAAAGACATCAACAACAGAAAAAACAGTGTGAGACATAAAGGAACTCTCCACTATCTTGGTAATTTTTTGTAAATTTAAAACTATTCTAAAATAAAGAATTATTTTAAAATTATGTGGCTCACATCATAGTGTATTTCTTTTTTCTTAATGAGGGTGAAACTTATTGAGGATAAGAGAAAATACATTTGGGTCAAAAAAAATCAGTCTCGTGTTAGTCATGTGTTTCAAAAGTTTTGCCAAAAACTTGACCAATCTCTTTTTACAATATCTGATATTCTTATAACTAAAAAGAACCAATAAAAAATAAAGGAAACTCGCAGTTTATTTCTAAAGAACCACACTACTCTAAGTAATCTCATTTGCCCCCATGGTTTCAATTATTTTTTCAACACCAATAAATCCCAATTTTTATCTCCACCTCAAATTTTAAGCCACGAACAATATAACTAATTGACAACCAGATACATCTGCCTGATTATCCTACAAACACACAAAAGTGAACATGAATTCCCTGTCCCATCTTCTCTTCTGCTATTGTCTCCAGTAAATGGCACCACATCTACTGAGTCATCAAAGCCAAAAACAAACATAGCAGCACCCTAAATTCCTCCCTTACCTCCATATTTAGTCATCTACTACATCTTACTAAATCAAATTAATATACATTTGTCTATCCCCAATGCCATGAAGTACACTTTTTCCCTATTCTAACCCATTTTCAAAGATGCAGTGCCTCTTTTTCAAACAAAGCCTTATCCAAAGGTTCATGAAGTAAATGAGATAAAACAGCAATTCTTTTGATGTACAAGCACAGAACCCAGAACCCTGACCACCCTGCCTCCAGTTCCTTATCTACAGTTTCTGAAATGGCTGGAGGAACAATTTAGAAAATCACACTTCTTAACCTAACTCCAAAATTATCTTTACAATGTTACCCTTTACTTTTCAGAAATTCTAATTACTGACCTACAAGTAATGGTATTACCTAACTTACAGGCTTGTGTGAGAAACAGACAGTATTTTCAAAGGCAAGATTGGGGAGGTTGAGGGAGGGAAATAACAAGTTTGAGGCCAGCCTCAGCAATTTAGCAAGAGCTAACTCAGCAACTCAGTGAGACCCTGTCTCAAAAAAATAAATAAATAAAGTAAAAAATAAATAAAAAGAGCTGGGTACCACTAGTGAAAGTCCACATCATGTACAACCACAAGAATGGGATCCTAATTAGAGTAAGTTACACTCCACGTATGTATAATATATCAAAATATACTCTACTGTCATATATATTTTAAAAGAACAGATTGAAAAACAAATAAATAAATAGAATTTTTTAAAAAGCTGGGGATGAAACCAAGTGGTAAAGCGTCCCTGGGTTTAAACTTCAGTACAAAAAAAAAAAAAGTAACACAGTGTTGAGCACAATCTGCAGAAACTGTTTCATACATATGAAATATGTAACTTTGCTCAATGGGACTTTTCAATTCCAATTCATGGTAATTTTTCGAAAATGATATGCAGTTCATGACATTTTCCTATTTAAATCCTTCCTCATTAATTTTCAGCTTGTTAGCATAAAAAAGACCCTCCATGACCTTACACACTGACTAACTCTCTCACCATTCTTTATTAACTTAGACTATCTTTCAATACCTAGCATAGATGCTATCTCCATACAAAAACCTCCTTACCACCAGCACACTGCAGTTAGACAACATTTCTCCTCCTCCTTGCTTCCATAATATCACCTTCATCATTCTTGGATAATTTCATGGCATACTGTGTAAAATGGAAGAGGCTACTCTTCTTTGAGGGCTAAAGTGTTAAATATTAGAGCATAAATTTAACCATTTTTTAAACTCTTTCTTTTCCTTCTTTCCCAAGCTCTACAAGACCATGAACTGGTATCTCAGTTACCCATTAATTTTGGTACTTCCCTGGCTCAAGGCCAGATGGTATACCCCAATATGCAACTCTCCGTGGTCTAAATGACCACTTGCTCTCTGTTCCCACTCAGAGGATTCTTATTCATTGCCAGGTGAACAGTTAGCTTTATGTCAAAATTCAGTTCTTAACAAGGTCTCTTTCAGAAAGTTTTCTCGAGTCCCCAGGACAAGTTAGAAGACATTCCTCCATATTTCTGTTGCTCGCAACACACCCTGATCTCTCCTCCATAGTACTTCCTACTGCAATATCTGTATCTATTTCACCCATCAGACTCACTGGAAAATAAATTTAATACAACTCTACATCCTTATCAGAGTCTAGATAAGTACATTTTTACTTAAATGATTAATTAATGGTAATGGTTCTTTCTTAAGGCTTCCAATCAATATCTACTTTTCACTAGTTTTCTACCATTCTGACATTCTCAGACCACATACATGTTCCCTGCTCATCTTCTCTAACTTGTTCCTTTGTAAACTCTAGAAAAATATTTTTCTGATATCAAGAAGACAAATAGAGGAAATGAAAAGTAGCAAGCTATATTGTTTTCCACTGCTATAAGAAAATACCAGGGGCTGCATACCTTATAAATAAAAAGTCTATTTAGCTCATAGTTTTGGAGGCTCAAAGTCAAGTATCTCCATTGACTCAGGCTCTGATGAGGACCCACATTACAGAAGATAGCATCATGGTAGGAGCATTTGAAAGAGGAAGAGATCATATGGCAAGCCAGCAAGCCAGGGAGGATTATTAAAAGAGCATTCTTGCTCTTTTATAATTCACTCTCATAGTAACTAACTAAGGTCCCATGAGAACTCCGTTAATCCCTTCTGAGGGCAGCACCCCCAATGACCTAACCACTTTCCACTAGCCTCAACTATTAAAGGTTCACTACCGCACCTGGTGAACACCTGTACTCCCAGTGGCTGGGGAGGCTGAGGCAGGAAAATTGCAAGTTCAAAGCCAGCCTCAGCAAAAGTAAGGCACTAAGCAATTCAGTGAGTCCTTATCTCTAAATAAAATGCAAAATAGGGCTGGGGATGTGGCTCAGTGGTCAAGTGCCCCTGAATTTAGTCCCCAGTACCTTCCCCCAAAAAAGTTGCACCACCCCCCACCATTTCCCTACTGAGGATCAAGCCTCCAACACACAAACCCCTGGGGGACAAACCATGGGACAAGGCATTTTATTCCCCTTTACTTTACAATTTCACTGCTCTCATTCCCACCTGGAAACTTTTCTTTGTGACTTCTAGAATCCTCGTTCTTGAAAAACAAGCCTGCCTATATCCTTCACTAATTTAAAGAATATGCATTTCACCTCCTGGTCACAAGTAAAATGTGGTTCTCTTCCAAGCCTACTGATTCTCCCACAACCCTGGTCCCCAAATTCCCAACTAGTAAACCAACAGTACACTGGTATGTCACAAACCTGTCTATAGCACTCTATTCAAGCATTATCTGTCAGATAGACACCCTCAATTGGTTCCACATGTGAAACAGCACACATTACAACATAACTTAAGACATAAGAGAGTTACTGTAAATGTCCAATTGGTAATAAAGATGACTGTTTTCTGGAATAGCTTTGTCTTTTGAGTATGCAAGGAGCTGTGGTCAGGGTATAATGCAGGTTGATACAAACAGGATGAAAAAAATAAGTGAAGAACCACAATAAATATGGCACTGTTTTCAAGGTTGTATCTTGAAAATTCAGACTCAATATTAATAGACAAAGGAAAAATAATAAAAGTAAAGAAACAGTGAGATAAAGCATAAAATAAGCACCAACCAATTTTAAGTATGTTTTTTCCCAGGGGTGGGGGAGGTTACCAGGGTCTGAACTCAGGGACACTCAACCACTGAGCCTCATCCCAGGCATTATTTTGTATTTTTAGAGACAGGGTCTCACTGAGTTGCTTAGTGCCTCACTTTTGCTGAGGCTGGCTTTGAACTCAAGATCCTCCTGCCTCAGCCTCTTACAGGCCTGCACTACCATGCCCGGCTTAAGTATGTTTTAATATTATTAAAATAACTGAGCCAGGTGTGGTGGTACATGCTTATAATTCCAGCAGCTCAGGAGGCTTAGGTAGAAGGATCAAGTGTTTGAGGACAACCTCCACAACATAGAGAGGCCCTAAGCAACTTAGAAAGACTCTGTCTCAGGTTGATACAAACAGGATGAAAAAAATAAGTGAAGAACCACAATAAATATGGCACTGTTTTCAAGGTTGTATCTTGAAAATTCAGACTCAATATTAACAGACAAAATAAATAAATAAATAAAGTGCTGGGGATGTAGTTTGGAGATTTTAAGTACCCCTGGGTTCAAGCCCCAGAACAAAACGACAAAGGCCAATTTTTTTTTCTGATAAATGAATGTTGATCCATAATGGGAGGTGAGCATGGGGGAGGAATGGAGGAACTTTGGAATGGGCAAAGGGGAGGGAGAGGAAAAGAAGGGGCATGGAGTAGAACATCATTACCCTAGGGACATGTATGATGACACGAATGGTGTGCCTCTAGTTCATGTACAACCAGAGAAATGAAAAACTGTGCTCCATTTGTGTACTATGAATCAAAATGCATTCTGCTATCATGTATAACAAATTACAATAAATAAATTAAGTAAGTAACTGAAAGATACAGTCAGGTTCAAAAAATACATTAAATACTAATCTTAATTTTAGATTTACTATTTCACTACTTGTTTGAAAATAAAAATCAGTAATTCATATATAAAATATTTCGCATCTTCATATCTATCGTAAATTATTTTGTTAATTTTCTGAAAATTGAAAAACTCATACAATTATGTTCCAGTTATAAACCTGCATATATGCCTTCCTTGGCTATTTTTTTAAATATTTATTTTTTAGTTGTAAGTGAACACAATACCTTTATTTTATTTTTAAGTGGTGCTGAGGATAGACCCCAGTGCCCTCACACATGCTAAGCAAGCACTCTACCTCTGTGCCTCAATCCCAGCTCCGCCTTCCTTGACTATATCAAGAGATTTCCTACTCTTTTCTCTGATTGGAACACCCTTCAGAGTTCCTCCACTTTCATACCTCCTCCACTTATCCAATATCAAGCATTATCTCCCCTTTCCAAAGCATTTTTGGATGCCTCTCTGTGCTCTGATTGCCTGCCACTTCATTTGTCTCTGCCCAATATAATACCATTCACTCTTTAGATATTGTCTATTTATGCACATCCACACTATAATGAGTCTTCTTCAAATGCAGGATACCAGTTACATCTCTTTTACCCAGCATATACATGGTAGTAAGTGTTGTATAAATTTTTGCTGAATAAATGGCTATGTTTAGCTAACTTTCAATGGAACAATAGAAGAGCCCTTCAAATACATTTGAAATAGCAGAGAAAAGGGCACAACAAAAAGGCCAGGTAACACGATTAAAAAACAATAATAGAGGCTGGCGATGTCGCTCAAGCGGTAGCGTGCTCGCCTGGCATGCACGGGGCGCTGGGTTCGATCCTCAGCACCCCATAAAAATAAAATAAAGATGTTGTGTCCACTGAAAACTAAAAAATAAATATTAAAAAATTCTCTCTCTCTCTCTCTCTCTCTCTCTCTCTCTCTCTCTCTTTGAAAAAATAATAATCCTCTGAGTACTTGCATCTTAGTTTCTAAATGACAATGTCTACTGTAAAAACATATGGTTCCTTGCAAACTGGCTGACTCTAGGGTTGGGATGAGGAATGCACATGATGAGTTTAAAATATCTTTTTAAAATTTTTTTTTAGTTTTTGATAGACATTTACTTTATTTATTCATTTGTGTGTGGTGCTGAGGATCGAACCCAGTGCCTCACACATGCTAGGCAAGTGCTCTACCACTGAGCTACAACCCAGCCAAAGTCTAAAATATCTTATTTCAGAAAGCAAGGAAGTCAACAAGGACAAATGAGATTATGTGAAAAGGACACAGGTGCCAAACAAAAGAGTTGCTAATTTATCATAACCACAATGGATTTCTTACACTTAAAATGCATAAAACTCATGTATTCCTAATTATAATAAAGAAATTGATAAGCCTAACACACTGGCACATGCCTGTAATACCAGCTACTCAGTAGGCTGAGGCAGAAGGATTGCAAATTCGAGGCCATCCTGGGTAATTTAGTGAGACTTGTCTCAAAATAAAAAATAAAAAGAACTGTGGATCCAGGGATATAGCTCAGTGGTAGAGCACCCCCAAGTGGCTCAATCTCTGGTATAGCAGGAAAGAAGAAAGAAGAGAAAGAAAACTATAGAAGAACAAAGAAACCAACTCATCACTCCAAAAACATAAAAAGTAACAGCATTTATCCCAACTCTCTTTTATGAAATATATTTCAGCATACAAAACAACTGGTGAAAGCTGGATATGGTGGCACACACTTGTAATCCCAGAGACTTGGGAGGCTGAGGCAGGAGGATTCCAAGTTTAAAATAAAAATTTGTTAGTTGTTAATGGACCTTTTAAAATTTATGTATATGTTGTGCTAAAGATTGAACTCAGTGCCTCATGCATGTTAAGCAAGCACTCCACCACTGAGCCACAACCCCAGCCCAAAGAATTGAAATTTTGAGGCTCTGCGCAACTTCATAAGACCCTGTCCTCCCAAAAAATAGATAAACAGGGCTGAGGATGTGACTTAATATTTAAGCACCCCTGAGTTCAATCTCTAGTACCAATAAAACAAACAAAAGAAAAACCAAAGTGAAAACACCCCATGAAGGAAAGATTTTCCTTATAAAATAATTCTAGTTAATAATGAACAAATATTCAAAGAATTAGACATGATTAATTTTCAGCCACTACTGAAACAATTGATTTAGGCCAATTATCAATGTCTGCTAAAAATGTATTGGAGAGCCGGGCATACATCTGTAATCCCAGTGGCTCAAGAGGCTGAGGCAGAAGGATCCCAAGTTCAAAGCCAGCCTTAGCAATTTAGTGAGGTGCTAAGCAACTCAGTGATACCCTGTCTCTAAATAAAATACAAAATAGGGCTGGGGATATGGTTCAGTGGTTGAGTGCCCCTCAGTTCAATCCTTGGTATACACATACACACACACACACACACACACACACACACACACACACACACACACACTATTGGAGAAATATGGGTAGGAAAAGCTACACGAGGGATAAAGCTGATAACATCTGAAATAACAAATCAATTCTAGCATCAGTTAAAATGCAACAGCAAATTCACCGAACTGCCTGAAAAGATTTCCCTTAAACAATACTAAAACTGAATCTAATCAAGCCTCTAGCTGTAAATGCTAAAGAACAGAAAATGTAGGGATGAGAAGGAAAAGCTACTTTGAGAAAGCAATCACTTATATTCAGAATATGAGATAATCTGTAATAATAACGACTTAGTTTCTTTAAATAATCAATGGTATTTTTAAAAGGGGAGCTATGAAGGGGCTTTATAGGAAAACAAACTTGAGAGAGAAAAAAATATCCAGTGTTTGGATACTGATCTAACAAAGCTACTGTAAAAAGACATCTTTAAGAGGGCTGGGGTTGTGGCTCAGAGGTAGAGCACATGCCTAGAATGCGTGATGCACTGGGTTCGATCCTCAGTACCACATAAAAATAAAATAAAGATATTGTGTCCACCTATAACCAAAAAATAAATATTAAAAAAAAAGATATCTTTAAGGGGCTGGGGATATAGCTCAGTTGGTATAGTGCTTGCTTCTGCATGCACCAGGCCCTGAGCTCAATCCTCAGCACCACACAAAAAAAGACATCTTTAGTCAGAAATCTGAATATAGACTTAGTATTAGATGGTATAAGGAATTACTGTTAATTTTATTATTATCATAGTCTTGGTGTTCACTTAATGTACCTGAGTAAAGAACACATAGTGAGTTATTTACCCGTGTAATGATATGACATCTGGGATGTGGGGGAGTGAGGAGACTAGAGAAAACAAAATTGGCAAAATGGTATTAATTGTTGAAGCAGGAGAAATGAATATGTGCATGTTTATTTTACTATTTCCTAGCTTGAATATATTTGAAAGCTTATATAATCAAAGAAAAAAGACAGGGCTGGAGGAGTAGCTCAGCAGTACAGCACTTAGAATGTGCAAGGCCCAGGCTGAATCCCCAGCATGGAAGGGAAGGAAAGGAAAAGAAAGAGGGAGGAAGAATGGGGTAGAGGGGCTGGGGTTGTGGCTCAGTGGTAGAGTGCTCACCTACCATGCATGAGGCACTGGGTTGGATCCTTAGCACCACATAAAAATAAAATACAGATATAGTATCCACCTAAAACTAAAAAATAAATATTAAAAAAAAAGAATAGGGGAGAGACACAGCGGCCAATGTGAATGGGATTCTACTAACCAATGATTGCACTGTTTAAGCAGAGGAAACAATGATTTCAATTTAATATGTAAATTTTCCCATATTCAAAAAACTAGAGAAAGCAGCACCAATAAATCTCAAAAAAACCCCACAGTATATTTATCTAGTTATAACAGCTACTGGAGAAAAAGAAATCTGAACAGATGTTAGGGGATGACTGTTAATTTTCCTTGGTGAGACAATGGTAATTATTTACAAAATGTTCCTAAACATTAGGAGATGAATGCTGGAATATTTAAGGGTGAAGTGTCATGATGTATGCTCCCCAAATTGATCTATTAAGTGGTACCTTAAATCAAAACATCAGGAAATTTTTTTTGTGTGGAAACAAACAAGCTAATTCTAAAATATATATGGAAATTCAAAAGACCAAGAATAACCAAGGCAATTGTTTTTGTTTGTTTTTTAGTTAGTTACAGGGAATTGAACTCAGGGGCACTCAACCACCAAGCCACATCCCCAGCCCTTTTTGTATTTTATTTATAGACAGAGTCTCACTGAGTTGCTTAGCACCTCACTGTTGATGAGGTTGGCTTTGAACCTGCGATCCTCCTGTCTTAGCCTCCTGAGCCGCTGGGATTAGAGGCGTATGCCAACAACCAAGACATTATTGAAGTATGGGACTTATATGACTACATATAAGATATATTGTAAAGTTACATTAATTAAGGCAATGGTATTCATACAGGAATAGACAAACCAAAATGAACAGAACCTAGAACCAAACCCATGTATATAACTCAATAATCTGATCTATGAAAAAGGTAACACTACATAAGGGAAAGAATGATCTTTTCAATAAGTGTTTAGGAGTTGACTTCATGTCCATTTCAACAATCAAACTGGGCCTTTACTCATAACCATACAGATAACATACAAAAATCAGTCACAGATGGATTGTAAATATACATATGAGAGATTAAACAATAACATAATATAGAAAAATATCTTAATGACCTTGGGAAAGGCAAATATTTCTTAACCAGGACAAAGAAGCACCAACCATTAAGAGAAAAAATAATAAATATAATGAACTCAACATTAAATTTGATATATTATGTTAATTAAAACATTATTGAAGCTGAAAATGCAGGCCATTGAGATTTTCAGCACATATATTCCACACAATATTCACATTTTGAATATAATACAACACAAACCAATACAAAAGATATTCCCAAAGAAGTAATCAAGACGTGAACAGGAACCTCATAAAAATACCCAAATGACTAACAAACCTAAATGGAAGGTGCACATCCATAACCAGAAAAATGTAAAGGAGAACCACAGTGAGATAACAATTGTAACCACTAAATTGGCAACTTTTTTCATTAAAAAGGCAATGACAACTGATGGAAATATTCTAGAGCAACTTGAACTCTTAAAAATTTCTTTTAGGAGTATTATGTTTTCATGTAATCACTTTAGAAAACTGGACGACAGTATCTACTAAACCCATGCATATATATAACCTGTTTCCGCAATTCTACTTTGAGATATATACCAAACTGAAACGTGACAACAAATCACCACAGACAAGTATTAGAATCTTCACAAGTACAATTTGTAGGCTAAAAATGGAAACAATCACAATATCCATCTATAATGAAAGCGTTAACTATCTTGTGGTATATTCTTTAATATGATCCCATATGGCAATGAAAATAAAGGAATTATTACTACACCAAATAACATGAAATAACAAAGAAATGCATTTAAAATTTTTTGGTACTGAGGATTGAACCCAGGATCCTGCACACTCTAGGCAAATACCACTGAGTCACATTCATAGCCCTGCCTTTCTTTAAAATGTTTGAGAGCCTTGTATAGTGGCACACATCTGTAATTCCAGTGGCTCACAAGGCTAAAGCAGGAGGATTTTGAGTTTAAAGCCAGCCTTAGCAAAAGCAAGGCACTAAGCAACTAAGTAAAACCCTGTCTCTAAATAAAATATAAAATAGGGCTGGGGATGTGGCTCAGTGGTTGAATGCCCATGACTTCAATCCTCAGTACAAAAAAAAATGTTTATTTTGAGACAGGGTCTCAATAAGTTGCTGAGGGTGGCCTCAAACAATGTGTGATTCTTCTGCCTCAGCCTCCCAAGTAGTAGCTAGGATATATAGGCCACATCACTATGCCTGCCTCAACAAGAAAATCTTAAACCTCAAAGAATCTAAACACACACAAAAAAAATGTACTAACTGTTTATATAAAGTTCCAAAGAAAGCCAAATCATTTTACAATGATAGGAGCCAGAATTGGGATTAATTTGGTGTTCAATTGTGACAGGTAGGGGATATAGGCAAGGTCTTTCAGAAACTGATCATGTTCTATTTCATGATCTCAATGCTTAATTATACAGGTGTGTTCACTTTGTGAAAATGCCTTGAGCTGTACACTTACAATAAATGTTCTTTTTTGCATGTATTTATGTTTACTTAAAAATAATACCAGAAAGTCCCAAATACTTCAGGCAAAATGGATTTCTTAAAATAGATGAGTGAAAAGAGAGAGTGAACACATATGAGCTAACATGGCAAAGGTTAACAATTGTTAAATCTAAATTCAGAATATAAAAGTATTCCCAGGCACAGTGGCACACGCCTGTAATCCCAGCAACTCAGGAGGCTAAGGCAGGAGGCTCAGGATTTCAATACCATCCTCAGCAACTCAGCAAGGCCCTAAGCAATTTAGTGAGACCCTATATGTAAATAAAAAATAAAAAGGCTGGGGATGTGGCTCAGTAGTTAAGTGCCCTTGGGTTCATCCCCATACCAAAAAAGAGAAAAATATATAAAGTATCCATTGCACTCTTCTTTTTACTTCTGATGTTTTAAATTTGTATTGAAAAACGTTCAAGTAAAAAGACTAATCATGCCTCTCAGCTCTTAATAATTATAACTAGGGAATTAGACCAGAACCTGATATAATCTGACTTAGGAAAGAAAACTAATAAAAAATGAAACTTCCATACCCAGATTATGTCCAATAAAATAAAACATTCTGCATATTTTCTATTTCTCATTAATAAACATAGAGAAAGAAAAAAACAAACCAGGACTGCCTTGACACACTTGCCTCCATGAACTGCCTCACAGTTTAGTAAAAACTATAAACCTTTGAATCCTGGTTTTACCATCAGTAAAATGACATAATACTAACCTCAGAGGGTGGTTGTGAATATTAGAGGAGAAACTGTATCTTATTTTACCTTACTAAATATTTATGAGCAAAATATTATGAATACAGTGATCAGAGAAGTGAGAGAGATAAGTAAATATGCTGTAGAATAGCACGCAATGCACCAGCAACAAACAATGAAATAAGCATGGAGATACAGATATGACTTCCTACAGGGGCTGGAAATGGACAATTCGCCTAAATGATAGCAAGAAGCTAGCCAGGAGAATAGAATATGGGGAATTTATGTGCATAGATCAGGTTATTTCAGTATGCACTTTCAGATTCATGCTACGCAAAATAGTGACCACTGAGAGACAAAGGGGCTTGAGGAGGGGATGTAGGAAGCCGAATAAACAACAAATGCAGACATAAATATCATGACATAGATATATTCTGTTTTCCCACTAATATCTGCATAGTGTGTGCCCTCACTTTCTTCAGCTCTCCACTCAAATGTCACAGAGGCCTTTCTGACGATCCTGTCTAATATAATATAGCCCTTTTCCATCACAGTCTATTATTATATGTATTATATATACGTTCATTTACTGGCCATCTCCTAACTACCGTCTAAAAGACTTGGGGGTTTTTTTGGGCGGAGGGGAGGGGTTACCAGGGATTGAACTCAGGGGCACTCAACCACTGAGCCACATCCCCAGCCCAATTTTTGTATTTTGTTAGAGACGGGGTCTCAATGAGTCACTAGCGCCTCACAGTTGCTGGGGCTGACTTTGAACTCCTGATCCTCCTGTGTCAGCCTCCTGAGCTGTGGGATTATAGGCATGCACCACCATGCCCGGCAAAAAAAAAAAAAAAAAGACTTGTTTTGTTGTTGTTGTTCTTTGTGTTGTTTTCCAAATCGTGATTTCTGATCGTGATCCTCCTGCCTCAGCCCCCAGAGTTGCTCGGATTACAGGCGTGGTCCACTGTGTCTGGGGATATTTTATATTCTGAACTTTTTCTACTTCCTTTCCTAACTCAGTGAAATTCTGTCCCCAAAATAAAAAAGACAGGTGATGGGGGGCCGGGGTTATAGCTCTTGTTGTAGGGTTGTTGTGGGCTCTTGTTGTGGTTGTAGGGTAGAGCACTTGCCTAGCATGCATGAGGCACTGGGTTCGATCCCCAACACCACATAAAAATAAACAAATAAATAAAATAAAGGTTGAAAAAAAGGACGGGTGATGTAACTTAGTTGTAAAGAACCCCTGTGCTTGAAACACTGCCTGGCACATAGAAGTTATTCTATTGTTAAATGAATTGAATGAATGAATGGACTGATGGATGCACAGTGGGTTGAAACCAGTATGATATACCTAAATGCTGTGCAATAATGATTTGAACAGAGAATAAAGACACATCAACAATACCTTTTGAAAAATTTCTAAGTGCTTTGGTGTCATTAAGTCTCTTGCCTCAGTGTTCATTCTGAAAGAACTGAAAATTACACCTAGCCTAGAAAAGAGAATTACCCCTTATTTTGGCAAGCATAATATGCTAGTTACAGGAGGAGGAGATAATATAAAATTGCTTTTTCAAGGAGAACTTTGGTTAAATGTCTCTTTAGAGCCTGAAATACCATGATCCTCACTATAATTTTAATGATTATCTGGCAAAGAAAAGAAGTAATGCTGGGTGCATACCTGTAATCCCAGTAACTTGGGAAACTGAGGCAGGAGAATGGCAAGTTTGAACCCAGCCTCAGCCATCCAGCAAGACTCTCAGCAACTCAGTGAAATCCTATCTCAAAAAATTAAAAATAAATAAATAAATAAAAATAAAAAGGACAGGTGATGGGGGGCCAGAGTTGTGGCTCGGTGGTAGAGCACTTGCCTAGCATGTGTGAGGCACTGGGTTCGATCCCCGGCACCACATAAACATAAACAAATAAAATAAGGGTTAGAAAAAAGGACAGGTGATGTAACTTATTGGTAAAGAACCCCTGGGGCGGGGCTGGGATTGTGGCTCAGTGGTAGAGTGCAAGGTCCTGGGTTCGATCCTCAGGCCCACATAAAGATAAATAAAATAAAGGTATTGTGTGCAACTACAATCAAAAAATAAATATTTTTTTTTAAAGAGAGAGTGAGAGAGAGGGGGGCACAGAGAGAGAGAGAGAGAATTTTAACATTTATTTATTTTTTCTTAATTCTCGGCGGACACAACATCATTGTTAGTATGTGGTGCTGCTGGGGATCGAACCCGGGCCGCACGCATGCTAGGCGAGCGCGCTACCGCTTGAGCCACATCCCCAGCCCAAAATAAATATTTTTAAAAGAAGAACCCCTGGGCTCAATCCCCAGAACCAAAAACAACTTAAAATAAAAATAAAATAAATTGTGATTACTAATGATTTCTAACTAATGTTCTCACAAGATATACTTCACATGATAACTTATGGAGTAGAACAATAATTCCACATTGCAACATATGAAAAAAATACAACATCCACATTACAAGTAGATTATATAGTACTTGAAAAGCTCTTAAAGAAACACCTTTGCCTGAAAAATAAACTGGCTTGATGTTCAATATTACCAGTGCCCAGAAAAGGATTTGCATAACAAGCTTGCACTTGTATGAAGTAACATATTTTTAATTGATGTCGTTCCTGCCAACCATTCTCCACTAACAGAGGCTTTATAAGGGTTGGAAAGCTTTCACCCCCTGAAGGTGACCCCAGATTATAGGCAAAATCCACTATTTGCCTCCATAAGACTTAAAGATTCTATGCCAACATTAAAAAAATGCCATGAGTAGGGGACTGAAACCAGTGCAACTAAACGATGTACAATATTGTTTAGAGTAATAATAATAATAAAATAATAATAAAAAGACATAATTGGGACATGGCCCTATGCCTCTTATGTGTCTAAGATTTCTGCTTCTTTGCTTATTTTTTAAAAGGACCAAAAATAGCGTTGACCTTCAAGTCACACCTGCTTTGGGGGAAAAAAATGTATAATTCACTGGCCTCTGCAGGAGGGAGCAGGAAAGATTAAAAGCCGGGAAAGGATGTAAAATATAAGGAGATGGAAGGGGAAAGAAGGAAGAATAAGCGGGGAAATGGGGCTTGCAAAATGTCGGAGGCTAAAAGGGTGAGGGGTGAAAGGTGGTAGTGATTGGAAGAAGTGCTATGGCAGAGGGAATAGTCCAGGTTCAAAAAGATCGGAGTTGATCCGGGAAAAAAAGAGGAGAGGTGAGGCTTGATCAGGGGTCAGGAGGATAAAAGGACCACAAGAGTCAGGAGAGGGAGTGGCTGCGCGCCTCGCACCTCCGGAGGAGGATAGACTATGCGGCTATTAGAACCACAGTGGTCAGAAGCATCCTGCGGACAATGTACTTTGGGGATGAATTCTCATTCTTTCCATCCCATGTTAAGACAAGAAGGAACGCTTCCCTGGAGTGTACGGAATACATCTATGAGGAATTAACCAGTCTCCTTTTTGACACTCACCTTGACGAAGAAGGCAGCGACGATGGCGTGACCGGAAATGCTATCCTCTTTTGTTAGGCGGAAGCTTTAGCATTTGCAGTTCACACCCCCTCTTTCACTCCTGGCAACTTCCTGTGCCTCTCTAGCAAGCTCTGGGATGCTTTATTTCATTGGCTCCCTCACCACATCGAAACCTGGATAGTGATGGAAACTGGCTAGGAGAGGGAATTCATTAGTAATTTTAAAAATCCTAGCTCTAGTCATCCCAGGAACTGCGGTATCTCTGCCAAACCTAATATGTATACTTTGTCACCTCATCTGCACTCCCCTTAGAAACAGCTCCCACCACCCAGTCCCTTTATTCAGGCACCTAGATATATATTCACCATACTGCTCTACTGTTTTTCCAGCATACATTTCAGGGTTAAAAAAAAAAAAAAGGTTCATTAATGGCATACCTTGACTTCAAGCTTTTAAAAAAATTAAGCTGAATCATGTTTGTCTTGGAAATTGTTCCAGAGAACTAGATACCATATTCAAATCGCTAAATAAATAAAGTGGGCTTATTTAGAAAACACTCCTGTATACATACTACTCCCCAAGAAAGAAAATAACAACTGAAAAAAATGCTTCCATAATAAGCATAATCCTTACTCTGAAGAATTTCAGAAAAACTCAATAATGAGTTAATTACTGCCACTAAAAAGCACTTTGGGGCCCAAAATCTATACTGGTGTTCTCTTTTCGTTATTTTCAGTCAGTCCACAAACACATATTGAACACCTAGCATGTCCCAAACAATATACTACACCCAGAAGCACTGCACTAGGAGCCCATAGCCTAGGGGACTAAAGGTGACATTTAAACATATAAAGACTAGCATAGCCAGGCATGTAATCCCAGCAGCTCAGGAGGCTGAGACAGGAGAATTGCAAGTTCAAAGCCAGCCTCAGCAATTTAGCAAGGCTCTAAGCAACTTAGGGAGACCCTGTCTCTGAATAAAATATATTTTAAAAAAGGGCTGGGGATGTGGCTCCTGGTTAAGCACACCTGGGTTCAGTCTTTGGTAACACACACACACACACACACACACACACACACACACAATGCCTAGCATAAAAAAGGTGTTCATCAATGTTTGTTAAATGAATAAACGACCAAAATGTAGTCAGGACAATAATAAGGACTAGAATTGGGTACTTATTTTTGCTGGTGTTTTTATTAATATTTTTGTTTTTATTAATATTTTATTAATATTTTTGCTGGCATTGTTATTAGTAATGTGACTGACATTCTTTTCATTCCATCAACATATTTTGAACACCCTCTCAATTCAAGGTTGTGTTCCTGTTGCTGCCCATACAAAGAAGTAAGGATACAGAACAAAATTTTAAGGCCCTCTACTCAGTGGGGTCAGGGAACAAATACATAAACAACTAGTGGAATTATAATGTAATAATAATTAGTACCAGATACAGTGGCACACACCTGCAATACTTGTGATTCCAGAGGCTGAAGCAATAAGATTGCAACTTCAAGGCCATCCTGGGCAACTTACTGAGAACCTATGTCAAAATAAAAATAAAAGGGCTTGCAGTGTAGCTCAGTGGCAGAGTGTCTTGGGTCCAGTCCCCAGTACTGCAAAATAACAACAACAACAATAATAATAATTAGTATAAAGGAGACAATATAGGAACTATGGCTAATCTCCTTGACTGATGAATTCTACGAACTTAAAGAGATCTTATCTTCTACAGTCTTCTATAAAAAGTTGTTTAATGTTGAATAAATGATTGAAGGGAGAGATGAAAGGGAAGAATGACAGTGAACATGAAGTGTAATGTGAAAGGAGCAGCTATGAGAGATGAAGCTGGAGATTTAAAAAGCTAAAAATGGAAGGACTTTGTATGTAACATTTGTCCTCATAAGAGTTGTATTCTTGTGAAAGATAACAAATATATCTAAGAAGAAACATGCTAAAAGGTGACAAAGGCTATGAAGAAACAAAGCAGGTAATTAGGATAGCAATATTTGTGATGTTGCAGGAAATGGGGTTGCCATTCTAGGAGGGCTCTAGGAAAGGATGGTGTGTAAGAGCAACATTGATGTGCTTATCCCCTTCTCTCCATCACCAGAATCATTGTCTTGTTTCCCTAAAAGCTTTAGTAGTCTATAAGTCTTCCTCTTTTTCTCTCTTTCTGTCTCTGTATCTCTCCCCTTCCCTCCCTGTTTATCTCTCTCTCACCACTTAGTATCTTCAGTCCTAAATCTCATAAACTTATAATTATAAAAGACAACAATATCTCAAATCTTTGCATTTCACAAAATGGTAATTCTTGCTCACTTTTCAAAGGTCAACTCACATTTCCTCTCTTTCATGATAGATTGCTGACTCTCCCTTCCATTCTTTAACCCAATCCAGACAACTGCTCCACCTCTCTGCTTCTGCCATATCTTATGCTTATCACTTTCTTTCATTCACTCAGCAAACATTGTTTGGTCAACTACTGTGTGGTTATCACTATTCAGGGCAGTACAGATAAATCCATTAAAAAAAGGAATGGAAAAAAATCCTTTCACTTTTGGAATTTACATTTTACTGGTGAAAATAAGCAATAAACAAAATAATAATATATATGAAACTTATAAAGCAGTAGCTTTCAACTCTTGGTGCCCATTAGAATCACCAGGAAACTTTTGTCTCTCTATTTTCAATAAGTGCCTGGCTCCCATCCCAGCCAAAATTAACTTAAAGCTCTAGGGGTGAGGTCAGGCATACACACACATACACTTTAAGGATATATATATATACACAATTATATGTGCAAATATATGTAATATATAGTTAGAGCTCCTAAAATTGTTTCTGATTCACAGAGGAGATTCAAAGTTGCTGTCCTGGGGGATGTGGCTCAAGCAGTAGCACGCTCGCCTGGCATGCGTGCGCCCCAGGTTCGTGCCTCAACACCACATACAAACAAAGATGTTGTGTCCGCAGAAAACTAAAAAATAAATATTAAAAAGTTTCTCTCTCTTTAAAAAATATTAAAAAAAACAAAACAAAGGTGCTGTCCTGTAGGTCACACTGCAGAGAAAAGGAAATGATCCCAGAAAGACACTATGAAGAGCTAGAAGGGACAAAGAATAAATAAAATAATGGATATGTATATCAATCCAAAGAACAAATATAGTATATATGAAATCATAAAAATAAGGGCTGAGTTTGGGGAATTAAAAGAAAGGTGATTCAAATATGATGTACAAAAGTATTATGTAACCCAATTTCAATGGCTTGAGAGAGGGTTTAATATATTTTTAAAACTTAGAAATTGTTAAATTATATAATTGTAATACATTTTCAAAAATAACCACTAAAACATCATTAGCAAAGTGAGAAAAAATAAAATAAGGAAAAATTCATAAATCCAAACCAGTGGAGAGATAAAATGGATAAATAAAAACTTCAAACTGTTAAAAAAAAAAGGGGGCTGGGGATAAAGCTCAATTTGTAGAGTGCTTGGCTTGCATACACAAGGCCCTGGGTTCAATCCCCAGCACCACAAAAAGAAAAAAAAAAAAACATAACCTCTGCAAACAGAAAGACATGGATTGTTGGATAGTGTTTACTTCTGGGGTAAATAAGGGGTGAAGGGGAGGATAGCTCATAGCTTGAGGGAATTTATGAGTAATTACCTTGTTCTTGGATTGAGAGATGGTCCAGACATTATGTTCATTATGCAATTATATTTATCATTTAAAATATATTACATGCATTATTTTGTATGCATCACATGTTATAATAGATAAATAAACAATTTCTAAAAATAAAACATAAAAAAACTACATCTAGACATGGCTCCCAGTCACCTCATTTCCTCCACATAGACAACATACTATTCTCGTAATTTATTTTTCAAAGATATATTATATATATGTAGAATAATACATTTATATTAGTTATATATATGCAATTAATATATATTTGTATGTGTATTTTACATTTTTACCTACTGATGGCCTATGACACAAACTATGTTGCAGCTTGTTTACATTGATACAAACAAAATTCCTCATTTCTTTAAGTTACATCAAAATTAAGTAAATTAAAAGCAAATGACTTTTTTGGTATGTTCAGTTTATGCACATTAACACATAAATAGATTCATATATCCACACTACACTCAAGATGCAAAACAGTCCTAGAACCACCAGAAGTCCCTATGCACTCACTACTCTTAGCCACAAAGTATTACCTACCCCTAAACATTGGCAAAGACTGATGTGTTCTGTCAATCTAGTTTTGTCTTTTCTAAAATACAAATAAATAACCATTATAGACAGGCTTCTTTTACTTAGGATAATTTACCTTTGAGATTCATTCAAGTTGTTGCATATATTGATCATCCATGATTTTTTAAATTCTGAATAATATTTCATGGTATGGATATACCATAAATTATTTATCCATTCACCCATTTAAAGACAGGATAGTTTCCAGCTTTGGAGATGAGGAATAAAGCATCTACAACGTTCATCTACAAGTTTTATATGAATATAAATTTTAATTTTTCAAAAGAAATGCCTAGGGCTAGGGATGTGGCTCAAGCAGTAGCAGGCTCGCCTGGTATGCGTGCGGCCCAGACAAAACAAAGATGTTGTGTCCGCCAAAAACGAAAAAATAAATATTAAAATTCTCTCTCTCTCTCTTTCTCTTTAAAAAAATGCCTATCTGTAGGATTGATGGCTAAAGGATATGGTATATGAATATTTATAAGACACTGCCAAAATATTTTCAAAAGTGGCTGTACCATTTTGCATTCCCACCAGCAATGTACAAGGGTTCTAATGCTCTACATGCTTGCCAGCCCTGACAGTCTTCATACATTTTTGTGCAGAAAGGGAAGTGCTAGGGACAGACTTCAGGGCCCCACATATGCCAGGCAAACACTCTTGCACTGAATCACATCTCTAGCCCTCTTCAAACATTTTTATTAGCTGTTCTAACAGGTATGTAGTAGGATATACTTGTGATTTTAGAATGCATGTCATTTGGCAAAAGGACTATCATTTCTAATGTTTTAAGGGACAACATTAGTCAGGACACCGAAGGTAGCAGGAAATGGTTTTATTTGGCTGCAGCCAGGTTCAGAGGGTTAATATAGCTTTTGTTATAATCAATTAATCCCCTGAACCTCCAATTCATGTAGTTTCAGAACTTTATACCCAGTGTGTAAGGGGAAGGGCTCAGAAGTTCACAGTCTGCAGAAGTTCACATAAAAGCAGCTTTATCTTTCACTGTTCTGGGCAAATTAACCCTTCAAGGACAACACCTGAGAAGGGGAGAGCTTCTTCTCCCCTTTCTTTCCTCCCCCTGCCAGCTGTTACCATGGAGCCCAATTGGTAACTTCTCTTAGAAATGTAGACATCTCTGTGAAGCCCAGCTCAAGGCCAGAAGCCTTGTTAAAAGATCTATCTTTTTTTTTAAGCACATCTTGCATTTGTGAACACACTTCTGCAAACTACTATACTGGATAAATGTTTGTGGAAAACTAGTAAAGGGGTGTTCAGCACCTGGAGTACTGATGAAAGACCCCCGAGACCCCAACCCAGAATGGAACACGCGAGTCACTGGATGCAATCAGCAGGAGGAATTTATTCACATAGGCGCCTATGGATGCAAAGCAGGACCTCAGCCGTGGCTTAGGCAGTTTGCATGCCTCGGCTTGGGGTTACAGGATTTTTATAGGCTGCAAGGGACAAGATTCCGACGTGGCATAGTAACAGCTATTTTATTGGCCCCCCCCCCCCTCGAGACCCCAAGACAGCTTGGCACAGTAACAACTATTTCATTGGCCCCCCTCTCAAGCCCCCAGAAGTGGTCACAGGGGGCAGAGTGGTTTTGGGGACCCCACCCACGTATTCCTATTTTTGTCCTCTTTTGCTCAAGTCAGCCCCTCTGGAACATCTCGTGGTTTCTTGACTGTCTGGGACATCTTGCGGTTGCTTTGTGCAAGACTTGATTGAGGGGGTTATGCGCTGCTGAGGGAGTATGGGTTGCAACATGGGGGGTTAGGAGGAAGCATCTTGTGACTGCAGAGCAAAAGGTCACATTTCTTAACATTAAGCTTAAGGCTTTGAGGCTGGGGTCTTTCATTCCCCCCTTTTCTTTTATCAGGGATATAATCTTATATCCATAGATCTGCCTGTTCGGGTTCGGATTCAGCCTGTTGTTGAAGCAAGTGGTATTGCTGGGTAAGGACCATGGTCTGTACTATGGAAAGCCTGTCTTTTATAAACTGCATCAATTTGTTAAAAATACAGGGTCCAAACGTTAAGATCAACAGCAAGAGGATCAAGGGTCCAGCTATGGTAGACAATAGAGTAGTTAGCCATGGGGACTTATTGAACCAGCCTTCAAATCAACTTTGAGAGCTCCGCAGGGATCTTTCCCGTGCATCTAGTCTTTTCTCTGAGTTTTGTCATGGATTCCCTTACTACCCCTGTATGATCTGTGTAAAAGCAACAATTTTTTTTTTTTTTTTTAGGGCAGCACAAAGCTCTCCTTCCTTTAAGAACAATAAGTCTAGACCCCGTCTATTTTGCAATATTACCTCTGATAAGGAGGTTAAAGATTTTTCTAAAGCAGTTACAGAGGTTTCTATTGCCCTCAGATCTTGCTGTACTGCGGCTTCTAGGATCCCCAACTGTCTGGGACTTTCGGGGGTGCGGGGGGGTTATACAAGTGGTGCCTGGCAGCTGACATGGGGAGAGCTAGACATAAAGTGAATAAAGTCAGCAGCGAGTGAGTCTTATCTTTAGCGGGTTTTGAGTGCGTTGCAATTTCCATCCTGAAGAGGTGCTGGTGGATTCCAGTGGATGAGCAGTCTTTACATGAGAGGCGTGGATCCAAGCAGAGATGCCGTCCACCTTGACTGCAGTAGGAGTCGTCAGCAGGACAGTGTAGGGTCCTTTCCACCGTGGTTCAAGGTTCTTGCTCTGGTGTCTGCGTACCCAGACGGTGTCTCCGACTTTGAAGGGATGTGGCAGCGATGGGGTTTTAAGTTCCTCTTTGTATGCTGCGGCTAGAGGCTTCCAGACCTCGTTCTGAACCAGCTGCAAGGCACGCAAATGAGTCTGCATAGATGGGGCGAGGGAGGCACAGGTTTCAGTTTCATAAAAGTTAACAGCAGGGGGTGGGGCACCGTACAGAATCTCAAATGGGGTTAGTCCCTGTGGGCCTGGGGTATTTCGGGCCCGATATAAGGCTAAAGGCAGGAGCTGTACCCAGTCTCTAGTGCCAGTTTCAAGCGTTAATTTGGTCAAGGTCTCCTTAATAGTTCTATTCATTTTTTCTACCTGTCCTGAACTTTGGGGTCTGTAAGCACAATGTAATTTCCAATTGATCCCCAATATATTGGCCACCATCTGACTTACCTGGGAAACGAAGGCAGGCCCGTTATCCGATCCAATTGTCCCAGGTACCCCATACCTGGGAAAAATCTCTTCTAATAATTTCTTTGCAACCACCTTAGCAGTTTCATGTCGAGTCGGGAATGCCTCTGCCCATCCGGAGAAGGTATCAATAAAAACTAGAAGATATCTATAGCCGTACATACCTGGTTTGATTTCAGTAAAGTCTATTTCCCAATGGGTTCCAGGTTTATGCCCTTTCATTCGAATTCCGGTTTCAATCTTGTTCTTACCAGCATTTACCTGGGCACAGGCTTGACAATTTTCTGCTGTCTGGCGAAGAAGTTGATCCCTGTTTGGGAGATATAGAGTACCTTCCCCACGGTCTAAAAGTTCTTTCATCTTTTTAGCCCCAAGGTGTGTGAGTCTGTGTAGGGACTTCACTAGTTGTCTTGCATTTTTAAGGGGCATGATAGTCTTTCCTTGATATTTCCAGGTATTGTCCTCTGGGCTGTAGGTAGCCCCCAGTCTCTGTATGACATTTAAGTCCTTGTCTTTATAGACCCATTGTTCTTCGTGGTTAGCATGCGGTGGGTCTACTTGTTGGGGCAATAGAGTCATTATTAAGAGCTGCGGCCCCAGAGCTGCTTTCTTGGCTGTCTCATCTGCTAATCTGTTCCCTTTGGCCTCTGGAGTGTCTCCTTTCTGATGGCCGGGACAATGTATAATGCTTAATTTCTTAGGCAAAAATAAAGCTTTAAGTAAAGCTAATATTTCAGTCTTATTTTTGATTTCTTTTCCTTCTGAGGTCAATAATCCTCGGCGCTTGTAAATTTCCCCATGTATATGAGCAGTGGCAAAAGCATACCTGCTGTCTGTGTACACATTTAGTTTCTTCCCCTCTGCCAGCTTTAAGGCTTGAGTCAGAGCTATCAGTTCTGCCCGCTGAGCTGACGTCCCGCCCGGAAGCGCACTTGCCCATATTACCTCAGATTCGGTGGTGATGGCCGCTCCTGCTCGTCGTTCTCCATTGAGCAGATAACTGCTCCCATCTGTGTACCAGACTAGCTCCGCATCCTTCATTGGTTGGTCTGTGAGGTCTGGCCGGGTCCCCTGTGTTTCTGCAAGAATCTGCTGGCAGTTGTGAAGATCTGCTTTTTCCGGGAGCGGCAGGAGGGTTGCCGGATTTAATGTCACCAAGGGGCCGAACTGGATTCGGTCAGTATCCAATAACAAAGACTGGTAATGGGTGAGTCGGGCATTTGACATCCAGCGGTCAGGTGGCTGGCGAATTATGGTTTCAATGGCATGAGGGGTTAATAGGGTTAATGGCTGTCCCAAAGTCAGTTTGGTGGCATCCTTAATCAGAAGAGCCACAGCTGCTATCATCCGGAGGCAAGGTGGCCATCCGGCTGCCACTGGATCCAGTTTCTTTGACAAGTAGGCTATAGGGCGCCTCCAGGGTCCCAGTTTTTGGGTTAAAACCCCTTTTGCATAGCCCTGTTTTTCATCTATAAACAGATCAAAAGGCTTGGTAATGTCTGGCAGGCCTAAGGCGGGGGCTGACAGAAGAGCCAATTTAATTTGTTCAAATGCCAGTTGATGTTCCTCAGTCCAGGTAAAGGAAGTACCTGGTTTAGTCAGTGGATACAAGGGGGCTGCTATCTCAGCAAACCCAGGAATCCAGAGTCTGCAGAAACCTGCAGTTCCTAGAAACTCCCGCAGCTGCTTGGGACTCTGGGGGGTTGGTATATTTGAGATAGTCTCTTTCCTGGCAGCTGTCAGCCAGCGCTGACCATCGTAAAGTTCATAGCCAAGATAGATAACCTTTGTCTGACAGATTTGGGCCTTCTTTGCTGATGCCCTGTACCCCAATAGTCCCAAGGTTTGCAACAATTCTTTCGTACCTGTTAGGCAGTCTTCTTTGGAGGTTGCAGCCAACAAGATATCGTCCACATATTGAAGCATAATTAAGGAAGGGTGTCTTACCCGAAATTCAGCCAAATCCTGGTGCAGAGCCTCATCAAAGAGTGTTGGGCTGTTTTTAAATCCTTGTGGTAGTCTCGTCCAAGTCAGCTGTCCAGAGATCCCTTCCTCAGGATCTTTCCATTCGAATGCAAAAAGGGCCTGACTTTGGGGAGACAGTCTTAGGCAGAAATAGGCATCTTTCAGGTCCAAAACAGTATACCAGGTATGGGTTGGAGGCAAGGTGCTGAGGAGATTGTAGGGATTTGGCACTGTGGGGTGAATGTCTTCTACCCTTTTGTTAACTTCCCTTAAGTCCTGAACCGGTCGATAATCATTAGTCCCCGGCTTTTTAACCGGTAACAGCGGGGTGTTCCAGGGCGACCGGCAAGGTGTTAGAATGCCTTGATCTAGGAGGCGTTTGATATGTGGCTTGATGCCTTGGTAGGCCTCCCTTGACATAGGATATTGTTTAATATTAATGGGAGTTGCAGTGGCTTTTAGCTGTATGACTAGTGGAGGTTGTTGTCTAGCCATTCCCATTCCTCCAGTCTCTGCCCAGGCCTCTGGGTAGGAACTAAGCCAATAGTCCATGTTTTTAATAGGTAGTGAGGACTTATCAAAAAGTTTGTATTCATCGTCTAGTTTGAAAGTCAATACATGCAAAGGGGTCTGGTTTGGCCCGGTAATAGAGACACCCCCGTCCTTGAAATAAATTTGGGCCCTCAATTTGGTTAACAGGTCTCTTCCTAGTAGTGGATACGGACAATCAGACACATGTAGAAACGAATGAGAAACCTTACCTGTGGCAAGGTGTACTTCTCTTTCGGTAGTCCATCGGTATGGTTTGTTCCCGGTGGCACCTTGGACCCATGTTGTTCTGTGGCTTATGGGTCCTGGTGCTTGCGTCAGCACTGAGTGTTGGGCTCCCGTATCCACTAGGAAGGTTACAGGTTGCTCCCCTACTTGTAGGGTTACCCGGGGCTCAGGGGGGAGCTCCTGGCCCTGACTCCTTCAGTCTTCATCTAATGCTAGTAACTGCGAGGCCCGATTTGCACCTCTTCTAGGGTTGGGGGGTCTCTTTGGGCAGTCTTTTACCCAGTGTCCTCTTTCTTTACAGTAGGCACATTGGTCTCGGTCTACACGGGGCTTGCTCCGTTCCCTGTCCTGACCTATGTTCTCTCCCTGTCGTCCTGCCTGAACTACAGTGGCCAATATTTTGCTTAGTTCCCTATTACGCTTTCGATCCCTTTCTCTTTCTCTTTTGTCTGACTCTTCTCTAAGCTTAAGGTCTCGTTCTTCTTGCATCTTCCTGATTCTATCCTCTCGCTCCTCTGGAGTTTCTCTTTTGTTAAATATCTTTTCTGCTTCCTTCAGCAAATCTGTTAGTGAGAAATCCTGCAAATTATCCAGCCTCTGCAACTTAGTTCTAATGTCTGGGGCAGACTGCCAAATAAAAGCCATAGAGACATTTCCTTTCTGGTCCTCACTATCAGGATCGAAGGGAGTAAACCTCCGGTATGCCTCCTTTAGTCTTTCTAAAAATGCTCTTGGGCTCTCCTCTGTTCCCTGAATAGTTTGTCTTACCTGGGCCAAATTAGTGGGCCGACGCCCTGCTCCTTGGAGACCCGCTATGAGTAACTGGCGATAGAGACGTAGGTGGTTCCTACCTGCTTCAGTGGTATAGTCCCAGTTTGGCCGGGTTAAAGGAAAAGCCTCGTTAATCAAATTTGGGAGTTGGGTGGGTCGCCCATCATCCCCTGGCACATTTTTGCGAGCTTCCAAAAGAACTTTTTGTTTCTCCTCTGAAGTGAGGAGTATCTGCAAGAGTTGCTGGCAGTCATCCCATGTTGGCTGGTGAGTCACTAGAATAGATTCAATCAGAGAGGTTAAGGCTACAGGGTTTTCAGCAAAGGAAGGATTATGAGTTTTCCAGTTATAGAGGTCAGAGGCTGAGAATGGCCAATACTGATATTGGCCGTTGGGACCCCCCGTTTGCCGCAGGGGGAGAACTTTAGAAGTGTTCCCTGGTGCAGTGTGGTCCCGTCGTCCTCGGAGTCGTCCCGCCATGGGGGATGGATCTGGGGGAGCACTGGCAGTTGGACCCTCTTGGTTGTCTTCTTCTTCCTCCGAGGAAGGTGAATTGGACCCAGGGGCTGGCAAGGGCTGGGGCTGATAAGGAGGAGGCACATCAGATAGCAGGTCAATTAGGGCTGAGTCTTCTGGTGGCAAAACCTTCTTTGGTGTTGCCCTTGGCTTAGTTGAAGTTTCAGATTTGTCGAGGACAGGGTAAAGTTGGGAGGTTTGAGGGGGTAGAGGTGACGGAGGAGGAGGAACTGGAAGGAGAGGAGCAGAGGGCTCGAGGGGAGAAGAATAAGAAGGGGATTTAGGAGGAGAGAAAGGAGCCACCCAGGAGGGTGGTGTGGAAGCTAAATCTTCCCAAGTAATAATATAGGGTATTTGATCAGGGTGTCCCTGAGGACCTTGGATGAAGATCCGAGACTTCACCTGTAAGATAGAATCAATGTTAAAGGTTCCTTCAGGAGGCCAGCTGGTATTGAATGTTGGCCATTCTGAGGCACAGAGAGTTTTTTATTTTTTTTCTTTTTGACCGTCACGGACAAGTTGTTTGCGCGCTTTTGGACGTCCTGCCAATGATCTAAAGTAAGGCTCAAAGGGGTAGTTAGGGTGTTCCCCATATTTCTTTCAGACAGAAAGTAGACAGACAGACACAGTAGTACAAACACGAGACCGAACGGAACGAGCGCTGCGCGGTGCCGGCAGAAACCGAATTCAGATGGCTTGGGAGAAGTTAGTACTTCTCTTTCGCCTACAAAGACAGTGTATCCCTCAGATACACTGGGGGCCCCGAAAAAATGGACCCCTCGGATCCCTGGGACGTCTCCCAGGGTGGCAGGGGAGAAGTCCGAGCCAAACCTCAAATTAGCTCCTTCTCAAGCTGCCTTCAGATACTGAGCTACGCGTAGACTTCAGAATACAGACGCTGCGCAAGACCTTAAACATAGAGACAAACATATAGACAGAGAGCTCGTATTTGCCGGCTTACCTCCCAGTGAAGTCGAGTGTCCTCCGGATTTGGGTCTGGGTCGTTCCGGTGATCCCGGACGAGCCCCCAAATGAAAGACCCCCGAGACCCCAACCCAGAATGGAACACGCGAGTCACTGGATGCAATCAGCAGGAGGAATTTATTCACATAGGCGCCTATGGATGCAAAGCAGGACCTCAGCCGTGGCTTAGGCAGTTTGCATGCCTCGGCTTGGGGTTACAGGATTTTTATAGGCTGCAAGGGACAAGATTCCGACGTGGCATAGTAACAGCTATTTTATTGGCCCCCCCCCCCTCGAGACCCCAAGACAGCTTGGCACAGTAACAACTATTTCATTGGCCCCCCTCTCAAGCCCCCAGAAGTGGTCACAGGGGGCAGAGTGGTTTTGGGGACCCCACCCACGTATTCCTATTTTTGTCCTCTTTTGCTCAAGTCAGCCCCTCTGGAACATCTCGTGGTTTCTTGACTGTCTGGGACATCTTGCGGTTGCTTTGTGCAAGACTTGATTGAGGGGGTTATGCGCTGCTGAGGGAGTATGGGTTGCAACATGGGGGGTTAGGAGGAAGCATCTTGTGACTGCAGAGCAAAAGGTCACATTTCTTAACATTAAGCTTAAGGCTTTGAGGCTGGGGTCTTTCACTGATTACTTCCAGGCCAGTTGCCAAGTAAAATAGAGTAACAGAAAAATAGGAAGTTTACCTACACTGAACTCTTTTGCTGATAGTCCTAAAATCAATTACAGTGAAGATTTCTAGAGAAACTTAGTTAAGATTTTCTCCTATAAATTAAAGAATCTGCATTTCTATAACTACAAAATACCCTGTTGTGATTTTGGTTGAAACTGTGTTAAATCCATAGATGAATTTTGGAATAGTTGTCACTTTATTATGAAGACTCTACAAATCCAACACTCCATATCTCTCCATTTTTAAAAAACTTTTTTCTTCACATTTTGATATGGGTTCATGCTATGTTGCCCAGGCTTGCCTCAAACTCCTAAACTCAATTGATCCTTCTGCCTCAGCCTCCTGAGTATCTGGGATATAGGTGGGCACCACTGCACCCAGCTTGTTTGCACTTTAAAAAATTTTTTTAGTTATAGGTGGACACAGTATCTTTATTTCATTTTTATGTGGTGCTGAGGTTTGAACCCAGTGCCACATGTGTGCTAAGCAAGCACTCTACCACTGAGCCACAACCCCAGCCCCTTATTTATGCATTTTTAATATTTATTTTTTAGTTGTAGGTGGACACAATATCTTTATTTCATTTTTTAAAATATGGTGTTGAGGTTTGAACCCAGTGCCTCCTATGTGCTAGGTGAGCACTCTACCACTGAGCCACAACCCCAGCCCCTTATTTGTGTATTTTTATTTTTTATTTTTTTTATTGGTTGTTCAAAACATTACAAAGCTCATGATATATCATCTTTCATACATTTGACTCAATTGGGTTTTGGACTCCCATTTTTACCCCAAATACAAATTGCAGAATCACATCGGTTACACACTGACATTTTTACATAATGGCATATTAGTGACTGTTGTATTCTGCTGCCTTTCCTATCCCCTACTATCCCCCCTCCCCTCCCCACCCATCATCCCTCTCTACCTCATCTGCTGTTGTTCAATTCTCTCCCTTGTTCCCCCCCCCTTTCCCCTCACATCCTCTTCTATGTAATTTTGTGTAACATTGAGGGTCTCCTACCATTTCCATATGCTTTCCCTTCTCTCTCCCTTTCTCTCCTCCCACTCGTCTTTAATGTTAATCTTTTCCTCATGCTCAAAATTTCATTTAATTGTCAGAGCTGCTATAATTTCAATATTTATTTTTTAGTTATAGGTGGACACAATATATTTACTTTTATGTGGTGCTAACCTCACGCATGCTGAGCCACAATCCCAGCGGAGAGATGCTATAAATGTTAAAATGTTATTACTAGTCTGTAGTTACATATTTGATTTTTTGTGTTGACTCATTCCCTGAAGTTTTGTTAAACTATGTGGATACTTCTAGGGGTATTTTTTGGGGGGGTGTATGGTTTCCTTGGGATTGTTTTTGTAAACAATTAAGAATTTTTTTTTTTCAAGACAAACTGTACTCTTTGGCAGGGGGGAGGGGAGTGGAGCTATTTGGTTATTTTGTTTTAGTGGAGCTTTTTGTTTCTGTTTATTTCGGGTGCTGGGAATTGAATCCAGGATCTCACACATGCTAATCATGTTTACTACCACAGAGCTAATCCCCAGGCCCTAAACTGATCTGTTAATGACTTTGCTACTTGATGAGAAGAACCTCTTTGTCTTGTTCCACAGTTTAGGGGAAAAACATTCAGGCTTTGACCATTAATCTTGGCTATGTTTTTGGTAAAAGCTCCTTGTTAGGTTGAAGAAGATTCCTTCTATTTCTAGTTTGCTGAGTATTTTTCCTACAAATGGGTGTTAGATTTTAATAAAAGCATTTTCTGTACCACCTGACATGATGAAGCCATTCTTCTTCAATAGATAGTTAATATGGTGGATTATATTTTTTTTTGACTATTGAACCAGCCTTTCATTTCTTGAATAGACCCCCACATGGTCATGTGTATTATACTTTTAATGTATTGCTAGGTTATATTTGCTGATTTGTTGTTCAGAATCTTTGTGTCTATATTCAAGACAGTGACTGGTCAATAGCTTTTTAAATTTATTTTATTTTTGTTCTTTTTAGTTATATTGACATTAAAACATTTTGACATATTATATATGTGAAGTACAACTTCCTATTCTTGTAGTTATACATCATGTGGTCAATAGCTTATATTTTCTTTTTTTAATATTTATTTTTTAGTTATAGGTAGACACAATATTTTTATATGGTGTTGAGGATCGAACCCAGTGCATCATGTATGCTAGGTGAGCACTGTACCTCTGAACCACAACCCCATCCCGTTTCTCTTATTTTTTATATCATGGCCATGCTGGTTTCATAATTGGAGTTAAAAGTTGTTCCCTCCTCTTCTGTTTTCTGGGAGTGATTGTGTAGAGTTGGAATTCTTTTTCCTTTAAGTGTTTAATTAAACTCACCAGTAAACACATTTGGGCTTGGGAATTTTCTCTTTGGACCTGATTTGAACAACAAAATAACTATCTTTATAATAATTACAGTGCTGTTAGCATTATCTATTATCTATTTGAGTTTTATTTTCATGGTTTCTGGGGAATTGTTTTATTTCATATAAATTGTTAGCCATATGAGCACAAAGATGTTTGTAGTATCCCTTATTAACTATTTTTTGTGAACTTTATACTTGATATTAGTAAGCTGTCTCCTTTGTTTAATTTTTCAGTTGTGCTAGAGATTCATGAATTTTATTGACCTATAAAAATGAGCTTTTGTATTGTTTTGTTGTCATTTTTTCCCATTTCAATTTTGTTCACTTTTCTTTATATCTTTTTTATTTTACTACTTCAGCTTGCTTCTGGGTTCATTTTTCTCTTCTTGCTAACTAGTAAAGTTATATATTTACTTTATTGATTTGAGAACTTTTTTCCCTAATGAAAAAATTTATGTCAGATATTTCCCTCTAAGCACTGCCTTAGCTGTGCTAAAATTAATTCCATTAATTTTAATATTTTTATTTTAATTTAGCACCAAACATTTCTAATTCACCTTTGAACTTCCTGTTTGACTCATGGATTATCATTTAATGTCCAAATATTTGGATATTTTCCTGTCATTTCCATTGTTACTTTTTGTTAAATTTCATTGGGTTAGAGAACTTGCAGTGTCTGATTTTAATTCCTTCATACTTGTTAAGTTTTGTTTTATGACTGAAGATAAGGTCAATTTGACAAATGTTCATTGTGTACTTCAAAAGAATTTGTGGGGCTGGAGTTGTAGCTCAGCAGAAGAGTGCTTGCCTAGCACGTGCAGGGCTCTGGGTTCGATCCTCAGCACCACATAAAAATAAAGATATTGTGTCCAACTACAACTAAAACAATATTAAAATAATTTGAATGTATATTCTTCTGATATTTGGTGGAATGCTCTATAACTTTACAATGGAAAATTAGTTAATAATTTTGTTCCAGTTATTCTATATAATTTTCCATGTAAAATATGTTCCATGTAAAATATTCTAAAAATTACTGAGAAACAAGTGTTGATGTTCCCAATTATAATTGTGGAATTGTCTAGTTCTTGTTTCAGTGTGTTAGTTTTGGCTTCACATTTATGAAGCTCCTCTGTTAGGTGTATATCCATGTAGAAATTGAAGCCAGAATTAGATAGGCAGTCAGTATAGATAGGTAAACCCAGTCAGGTTGGATCAAGGAGGCAAATTTTGAGTGAATCCAGCAAGTTGGAGGCTGTCCCCTGAGGGACTGAAATGTTAATTCCTTCAGAGCCCTTTCTCCAACCTTATTAAGAACCTGCCCCAGCTCCAGCCTGTTGCCAGGGTAACCAGTCCCAGGAATTGCCCCTCTCTCCAGGAAGCCACAAGGTTGTTAGTTACTGTGTCCTGGGCTGCTCCATCCTGCCCTTCCCCCTTCAGCCCACCTCTTTCCCACCTTTTGGCCATCCCACCAAGCATTTCCTAGGCCTAGGCAAATGGTCTACTTACACAGGAAGGAGAAAGAGAGGGGAAGAGGGCAGGAGAACAAAGCAAGCCTAGGACACACAAAAAAGGGCAGAAGGGGTTGGAGATATAGTTCAGATGGGAGAGTGCTTGCCTCGCATGTTCAAGGCCCTGTGTTTGGTTCCCAGCAACACACACACACACACACACACACACACACACACACACACACACACAAAAGGGCAGGACAACCTCCCTTCTTGGGATACCAGGATACCAGCTAAGTTCCCCTTCTCCCTCCTGGGACAAGTCTATGTTACCCCTTTTGAAATGGACCCTGCTTTATATGTGTGCTTCTCTAATGTTCAGACTTCAACATGTGGGAAGCAGGACTCATCACTGATACCTAGTGATATCACAGTGTTCCATCTTCTTGGCAAATTGCAACTTCTTATCATTATGTAATGTTCCTCTTTATTCCTGAGAATTATTTTTGCTCTGAAGTGTAATTCATCTGCTATTAATATAGCCACTCCAGCTTTCTCTTGATAAGTGAACTCATGGCATACCTTTCTCCATCTTTCTACTCTTAAGCTACTAATGTAGCTTAATGTTTCTTGTAAGCATACATAGAAAGTCTTTTCCCACTCCAAGACTATGAATAGTTCTCTCATTTATAATGTGTCATGGTTTGGATTTAAATCTGTGTTTGGTTCATTTGAAATTCATTTTGAAGAGGTATGAGCACCTGTTATTTTCCTGCAGATTGGTTTACTTGTCTCAAAAAAAATCATTACCAAATTTACTTTGTTTCTACTAATATGAGCAGCTGATGCAAATACAGATGCTTCTTCACTTACAATGCAATTAAATCTTGATGAAACCGTCATAAGTTAAAAATATTATAAGTTTAAAATGCATAGGATATACCTACTATAGTAAACATCCTATAGTAGCAGCATAATACACTGGTGAGTATCAGTTCTTTCTCCTAAAGATTTCCCGGCTGATGGGGTGATATGATTGCTGCCTTTTCTAGGCATTGAAGAGAATATAATACCACATATTTCTAGCCCAGGGGAAAAAAACAAAATTCAAAGTTTGAAGTGCAGTTCCTACCAAATGTATATCACTTTGCACCAACCTAAGGTGAAAATGTTAAATCAAACCATTGCAAGTTGGGAACTGTATGTTACCCAAATTCATTTGTTCTGTAGCATTTTGTCTCACCTTTCACTCATTTCATACTGAATTTAACTTTCCTCAACTTAATGATTCATTAATTTCAAGTTTTATATATACAAAATGTTAGATTTCTGGAAAACAAGTGTGAGGAGCTTTGTAAAACCTATGCCCAGAGAAACAATCATAACTGGTAAAATTATTTTAAAAAGAGCCATTTAAAGTTTCTAGGAATTTCTCTAAGGGCATAGGAAGAAACATTTATTCAAGAGAATCCAAATTTCAGTAAGAGGAGTGAGAGTTTGTGTCACTTGAGCCACAAACTGCTCTATCCCTTCCCTGTCAAGGGTCAGTGTTTAAAGCTATAATGTGGTTGGGTGCGGTTGAGAAGACTTGGCTTCTTCTTCTCACGTCTCACAGTCAATGGCTATTATTTCTTCCCAGGATGTGTAGGACCATCAGCATTGGCATTTCTCATCACCCCAAGCTTCATATAGTAAGGCCTAAATTCAAAGTGAGTGTAGCCAAGAAGCCCAGCACTCCCTTCTTCAACCTACCCACTACTTGTAGGGTGGAGGTTATGTATCAGGTATGGGAAGCCAAAAATATTGGGGCCTTAATATCTCTTGCCCAAGTTTTCTCACAGAGTACAGATTCCACACTGAGACAAGGAAACCAACAAGACCATAGTCTACTTCCCCTACCTATCACTCACCTCATAAAACAGGAGCTTGGCTTTGGGAGATGCAATCCACTATTCTCACTTCAAGCTCCCAAGCAGTAATGCAATAACTTTGCCCTGGGGGAAGAATGGCCATAAGAACAAATCTTCAAGAGTTCTCAATAAAATTGACTTTATTTGGAACAGAATTTGGTAAGTTGAAGCCTAAGGATAATCTTAAGAACAATGGAATTTTTAGTGGTAAGCTTCTGAACAGTCTAGTCAATCCATGACAGCAACAAAATAAACATGAGCCATCTAGTTTTCCAGATAGTATCAGGGTAAGAGAGAGAGAGCTAACAAGAGTCCTCCTGGAGTCAGAGGAACTTTAAGATTAGCTTGAGAAGCTATCCCTGGAGAGGGGTCAAATTTAATTGGATCACACTGTGGAGTAATTTATGCCTCCAGAGTATTGTCAAAATAATAGAGCAAATCAGCCAGCAATTAGTGAAGCCTAATAGGGAATGATACCAACAGAGGCAGACAGCTTAACAGATCCTGGGAAAAGAGAATACATTATCTAAAAATTATGAGACATACAGAGAAACAAGAACATGTGATTCATGCACAGCAATTAAAAGGGGATAATAGAATTGCCAATGAGATGACCCAGATGTCATGTTTAACAGAAAAAATAATTACTAGCCAATTATAAATAAATTCAAAGAGGCACAGGAAACCGTGCTTAAATATTGAAAGGAGATGTGTTGATAATATCACCACAAATAGAAAATACTAATAAAGAGATCGGAATTAGGAAACAGAAAAGTAGGAATTGTAAAGTACAATAAGTGAAGTAAAAAAATCATGAGAGGAGCTCAACAGTAGACATGAATAAGCAAAATGAAACCGCCAACAATCTGAAGTATTAATAGAAAGAAAAAGGAATGAAAAAAATGAACAGAAAACCTCATAAAAAGGTGGAACTCCACTGAGGAAACTAACACACACATAATGGATGTGCAACAATAAAAAGAGAGAGGAAAAGGTACAGAAAAAGTATTCAAAAATGTTTAAGAAATTCCCAACTTTTATATAAAAATTAATCTATATACCCAAGAAGCTCGATATACTCCAAGCATGATAAATGCAAGGACAGTCATAAGCGTGTGTGCGCGCACGCGCACACACACACACACACACACACACACAAAGTGCTGAAAGACAAAAACAAAGAGAGCATATTGAAAATAAAAGGAGAAAAACAGCTGCATGTGCTCGTGTAAACCTGTAATCCCAGGAGCTTCGGAGGCTGAGGCAGGAGGATTGCGAGTTCAAAGCCAGCCTCAGCAAAAGTGAGGCACTAAGCAACTCAGTGAGACCCTGTCTCTAAATAAAAAAAAAAAAATACAATATAGGGCTGAAGATGTGGCTCAGTGGTTGAGTGCCCCTGAGTGCAATCCCCAGTAGCCTCCCTGCAAAAAGAAGAGGAAAAACAATTTATCACATTCAAGGAATCCTAATATGACTAATAATGACTTCTTATCAAAATAATAGAGACCACAAGAGAGTAGGATTAGATATTCAAAGTGCTAAAAGAAAAAAAAATCCACAAAGAATCTTATATCCAAGAAAACTAGCTTTGACTTTATTATAAATGCAACTAGATTATAAACTACTTAACTGAAGGAACCACATCTTAGACAATTTGTGCCTGAAAGGTGAGTGACTCACCCAAGACAGAAATTCAACCAAGAGATTTTATTGGGGGTCTTCCCGAAGGGGGAGAAAAGGAGAGCAAGAGAGCAGCAGTGTGAGCCTGCAAGCTTCAGTTTAAGAAGGGTTGCTTAGGTGACTTGGCGGGTGCTGATTGGCAGGGTGACTCAGGAACAGGTGAGGGACACTGTGTCTCTGCAAGGATTGGTTGAGAAAACTTTTGCCTCAGGTGCCCTTCAGCTTGGCGCCCTTTGGAGAGGAGGGAGAGGGGTAAGGGATTACATGAAAGTCTCCCACACACCCAACAGAGCCCATCAAAGCTTTTGCATAAAGTGTATTCAGCATATATATTGAAATAATAGTACAAAAAATTACCTTAAAAATGAAGGGAGAGCCAGGCTCGGTGGCTCATGCCTGTAATCCCAGTGGTTTGGAGGCTGAGACAGGAGAATCCCAAGTTCAAAGCCAGCCTCAGCAATGATGAGGTGCTAAGCAACTCAGTGAGACCCTATCTCTAAATAAAACACAGAATAAGGCTGGGGATATGGCTCAGTGGCCGAGTGTCCCTGGGTTCAATCCCCAGTACCAAAAAAAAAAAAAAAAAAAAAAAGAAAGAAAAAGGAAAGAGAAAATTTAAAAATTCATATATTTAAAACTGCAATCACTAATTGCTAGCAAATATATGTTTAGAAATAAACAAACAAATAAATATGAAATTTTTATAAAATATGTCTATAAATTATAGATATATAAATAGATATATATCCTTGGAAATTTTTAATACTGAATACATAAAACAGAAAAGAAGAAAAATTTCAAACCAATAACCTTATGTTCCTCCTTAAGAAAACTATAAATGAAGATAAAATTAATCCCAATATAAGCAGAAGAAAGGATATAATAAAAATCAAAATGAAAAATAAATTTAAAGAACCTCTTCCAGCTAAAAGCAAGCAACCCCCCACAAGGCACAGAGAATCCAGAAGAAAAAAAAATGAGCAATGGGAAAGGAAACTACAAAATAAAATGGCCACCTAAATTCTCTTTTTTTCACTGTTTTTCTCAATGCATTTAAAAATTGATCATAATTAGTTGCCTAGCATGTTTATGGCCATATGTTTGATCCCCAAAAATGTTCCCAAAATATCAATTATATAAAAAGGTAAACAAATTTGTTGTTGGGACTATAACATTTACAAATACAATATAATTTCTAATAGCATTACATAAGAGATGAGTAGGAGCAAAGCTGAGTAGGAGAAAAATTTTTTGGAGCAAAGAAAAGACAATAATGGCAACTCACATTCACATGAACAAGCAAAAACCAGAAATGGTAAAGTATATTTTTAAAAATATTTATTTATTTGTTTTTAGTTGTAGGTGGACACAATACCTTTATTTTACTTTTTTTTATTTAATGTGGTACTGAGGATAGAACCCAGTGTCTCACACATGTTAGGTTAGTGCTCTATCTCTGAGCCATATCCCCAGCCCAGAAATGGTGAGTTTAAAAGTAGGAAGGGCAGCAGAATAGAATAGACAATATGATTGATGTATGTACATTCCATGTATGTATTATATATCAAAATGCATTCTACTGTCATGCATGACTAAAAAAAAACAAATAAAAATTTTTAAAAAAGTTAATGTAGGCTGGGTTGTGGCTCAGTGGTAGAGTGCTTGCCTAGCATGTGTGAGGCACTAGGTTCAATCTCCAACACCAATATAAAAATAAACAAATAAGTAAATGTATTAAAAAAAAGTTAGTGTAACAAGGCTGGGTGTCCAGCTCTGCGTTTGCTTAGCATGTATGATTCCTAGGTTTAATCCCAGCACCAAAAAATTATAAAAGTTAGTGTAATAAATACTATATTTATAGAATTTTTCACCTTTCATCTTTTGGCTCCTTTACAAGGCCTACCAGTATGTTTAATAGTGAATTATTATTGATGAATTATTATTGGTTATAGAGCATATAGATATGATATATATAAAATAATAGCACAAAACTCAGGAAGAGAGAACAGAGCTGTTATAAGATTAATAATTCTATTAAAAATTAAGGAAAGCTTAGCACTGATTTTTTTTTTTTTTTGGATACAGGGGATTGAACTGAGGGGCACTCAACCACTGAGCCACATCCCCAGTCCTGTTTTGTATTTTATTTAGAGACAGGATCTCACTAAGTTGCTTAGTGCCTCACTGTTGCTGAGGTTGGCTTTGAACACACAATCCTCCTGCCTCAGCCTCCTGAGCCACTGGGATTATAGGCAGGCAACACTGTGCCTGGCTCATTAGCATTAATTTTAAAATAATGATTTTTACTTTCTATCCAAGCAGAAAAAAAAAATGGAAAAAAAGAGGAAATAAGCCATGATCTTTTCCATTCCATCAGGTTGCTTTACATGAGTCGTGATCATAACATCATTAGCATCACTTACTTTTTTTAATATCTACTGATGTTCTATGATGCAAGTGATAAATAACCAGTAAAGTGAGATCAGGGTGGATTTTAATGTCACAGTGGGAAAATTTAAATACTTAGGCTCATAGTAATAATGACATTAAATGTAACTGGTATGAACACCCAAATTAAGGTCAGATTGGCAGATTGGATGAAATTGCAAGATATAACTATGTGCTTCCTGCAAGAAATGTACTTTTTTTTTCTTTTTCTTTTTCTTTTTTGGTGCTTGGAATTGAACCCAGGGGCTTGTGCATGCAAGACAAGTACTCTACCAACTGAGTGATAACCCCAGCCCCTTGTATTTGTTTTTTTAAGTGCTTGGAGATCAGACTCAGAGCCTCACACATGGTAAACAAAGCTCTACCACACAGCCACATCGTCAGCCAAAGAAATGCACTTCGTTTTAAAGGCACAAATAAGATAAAAGTAAAAGGTTTAATTAAAATATACTATGTTAATCCTCATAGAAAGTAAGCCAGAGAGGCTAACTTTAGACAAATATTGGTAAAATAGACAAAGTAAATTTGGGGGCAAAGACTATTACGGTAGCAAAAGAAGAATATTTAATAATAATAAGTTAGTCAATAAATAAGAGGACATATATAACAATAATAATAGAAGAATATCAAAATCCATGGAACAGAACCTGATAGAACTGCAAGGAGAAGTATTAAAATTTATAATTGAAGTCAGGGATTTCAATATTCCTCTCTCAATATAAGCAGAACATCAGCAAGGATACAAAGGAGACCTGAATAATACAGTCAGCCTAGACTTGATTGATATTTATAGAACACTAGCCAACAATAGAATGCACATTCTTCTCAAGTACACATGGATCATTTACTGATATAGACAATATAGGCCATTTTCTGTGAAATAAAACAAGTTCTAATAAATTTTAAAGGATTCAAGTCACGCAATTGTGTTCTCAGACGACAATGGAATTAATTTAAAAATCAATAACAGAAAGACTATGAAAAACCCCTAAGCATTTGGAAGCTATATTACAAACTTATAAATAACTCGTGGATCATAGGATAAGTCAAAAGGGAAATTAATATTTTTAGCTGAATGAAAATGAAAACATACTATATTAGAATTTATGGGATGCTGCTAAAGAAGTACTCAGGAGGAAATTTATAACACTGAATATATAAAACAGAAAAGAAGAAAGGTTTCAAACCAATAACCTTATGTTCCTCCTTAGGGAAACTAGAAATGAAGAGAAAATTAATACCAAAGTAAACAGAAGAAAGGAAATAATAGGCATCAAAGTGGAAACTAATGTAAGAGAAGGTTAAAAAGAGAAAAATAAATGAAACCAAAAGCTGGTTCTAACCAGTCACCTTTGTAGAAAGTAAAGTTGTGTTTACATTTTAAAAAGCAGGATCTGTGAGATAGATAAAATTGATAAATCTAACAGAGGTTTATTAAAAGTCCTCTGTTTTCCCTGATGTACAGAATCATAGCCTCTGGAACAGGATTCCCCTGTGTTTCTCCTTTGCTAGCAAAGCAATAAAACTTATTTTTCTTTATCTCAAAACCATGTCTCCTCATTATTGGATTGGCATCAGGGACAAGAACCATGCTTTTAGTAACACCTCTTGTAAGAGCAAACAGTGGGGGCTGAGGTTGTGGCTCAGAGGTAGAGTGCTGACCTAGCAGTGGGTTCAATCCTCAGCACCACAGGAAAATAAATAAAGGTGTTGTGTCCACTTATAACTAAAAAATAAATATTTTTTTAAAAAAGAGTAAACAGGGAAATGTCTGTTCAGTTCAGTTCCTTAGCCTGTTTATTGATTGGGTTATTTGAAATACAATCGATCAACAAATATGTGAAAAAATGTTCAACACCTCTAGCAATTAGAGGAATGCAAATCATAACTACACTGAAATTTCACATTACTCCAGTCAGAATGGCAATGATAAAGAATACAAACAACAATAAATGTTAGCAAGGATGTGGGGGGAAAGGCACACTGATACATTGCTGGTGGAACTGCAAATTGGTGCAATCACTCTGTAAAGCAGTATAGCGATTCCTCAGAAAACTTGGAATTTGACCCAGTTAAAATCAGTGTGCTACAGTGACACAGCCACATCAGTATTTATAGCAGCTTAATTCACAATAGCTCAACTATGGAACCAACCTAGATGTCCCTCAACAGATGAATGGATAAAGAAAATGTGGTATATATACACAATGAATTTTTTTTTCTACCAGGGATTGAATCCAGGGGTGCTTAACCACTGAATCACATTCTCAGCACTTCTTTGTATTTTATTTTGAGACAGGGTCTCACTGAGTTGCTTAGGGCCTCCCTAAATTGCTGAGGTTGGCTTTGAACTCATGATCCTCCTGCCTTAGCCTCCCAAGTTGCTGGGATTATAGGCATGCACCACCACCACCACCACACGTGGCTTACACAATGAAATATTACTCAGACTTAAAGAATGAAATTATGGCATTTGTCAGTAAATGGATGGAGCTGGAGAATATCATGCTAAGCAAAATAAGACAATCCCAAAGAACCAAGGCTGAATGTTTTCTCTGGTACGCCAATGCTATTTCACAATAGAGGTACTTTAGATTAGACAGAGGGGAGTGAAGAGAGGAGAGGTGGTATGGGAGTAGGAAGAATAGTGGAATGAATCAGACATTATTACCCTTTGTGCATATATGATTACATGACTGGAGTAATTCTATATCATGTACAACCAGAAGAATGAGAAGTTATACTCATTTATGTATGAAATGCTTTGTACTGTCACATGTAACTAATTAGAACAAATAAAAAAAAGAATGAACATGGAAAAAAAAGAAAGAATAACATTTCCATCGAATGAATGGGGCATTGAATGGGGCATTATTAATATTCTTATTTGACTGATTGTCACCACTAGAGAATGCAATCATCATTCTCTCCGGTCTTCTGACTTTAAGGAGAAATTAGAAGTGTTTAGTTTTTAATGTGAAATCTCCTGATTTTTAAATATTAACAACCATTGCAAATTTTCAGCACTCTAAGGACCAATCTATTATTTTCCAGTTTGTAAATAGGATATTGAGCACTAGGTAACAGTTGAATAATCATTGTAAGCAGAATTTGAGAACTTAGATATTTAGTTTATTATAGAAAATTGTTAGAGAGGCTGGGATTGTGGCTCAGTGGCAGAGCACTTGCCTAGCATGTGTGAGGCACTGGGTTCCATCCTTAGCACCACATATAAATAAACAAACAAACAAACAAATAAATAAATAAAGGTACATCAACAACTAAAAAGTATTTAAAAAAAGAAAATTGTTAGAAATTAATTCTAGCTGTCTCACTGAATTCTTTGTGTAATTAGAAAAGTTAATATGCCCATACCTTGTCTTACATAGTATTCACCTAGTGATTCTGTCTCTTTTTATTTTTTATTTTTTTTAGTTGTAGATGAACACACAGTATCTTTATTATTTTTATGCAGTGCTAAGGATCAAACTCAGTGCCTCACACATGTGAGGCAAGCACTCTCTCACTGAGGCACAGCCACAGCCCATGATTCTCAGTCTTGACAGTACAACTTACTTGGGGGGAACTTTTAAAAATATTGATGGGGGCTGGGGATGTGGCTCAAGCGGTAGCGCGCTCGCCTGGCATGCATGCGGCCCAGGTTCGATCCTCAGCACCACATACCAACAAAGATGTTGTGTCCACCGAAAACTAAAAAATAAATATTAAAAAAATAATAAAAAAATAAAAATATTGATGACTAAATCAAAACCCTAAAAATTCTGACTTGATTGGGAGGAGTTGTAGTCAGCATATTGGGATATTTTTTTTAATGAGTCATTTATTTCTAACTTGCAGCTAAGTGAAAGAATCTTTGACACAGATTGAAATAAAAACATGTGCTCAATAAGGTAAATTATCAGTTTATTCCCTGGAAAGGAGGTTAAGGGACAACCAGCTTTTAATTTTGTTTTAATCCCAACTGAATCTGTTTTAAGATGATCCCATATTTTCAGTTTGTTCTCAAATACAGTATGTTGTCTAAACTCACTTGTTTGATCATCACCACATATCCCCTCATTAATTCATCCATTCATTCATTCGCTTGTACTCTATCTTAGGTGCTAGGATTCCAAGAAAATAAGATTCTTAATCATTCCTCCTAAGCATATATTTGATTCTTGTTTACCAGTACAATTTCTGCCATCATCCTTAATTAACATCAAGATCTATTTTTTTAATATTTATTTTTTAGTTGTAGTTGGACATAATGCCTTTATTTTATTTATTTATTTTTACATGTTTCTGAGTTATCAAACCCAGGATCTTGCACATGTGAGGTCAGCGCTCTGCCACTGAGCCACAAGCCCCAGCCCAAGATCTATTTATTCTTCTGTATTTAGTCTTGAAACCTCTTAATGCCCACAACTCCATCATCCTTTAGCCCTATTCACTTTAAGCTCCAACTCCTATACATTTTATTATGGGTCCAATCTCATATAACTTTTCTCTTGAAATTCAAGAATGATGAATTTCTTCAAAATTTGATAACTATCTCTTTTACTTCTATGATTTGGCACTGTTAGCCTAAGTCCTCTTCTTTACAACTTTCCAAAAGCATCATGCATTATTTCAAGAACAACCTCAGTTGATTAGTAATGATTCCCTGAAGTAGTATGTCAAGAAAATATATTAGAGCCATATTTGAGATGAAAAATTAGTGCCTGTCCATAGATATAGGAGAGGTATGGCAACATATTTGACATAAAAATATACAAAATATACTTTGGTATAATGATATGGTTTAATACTATATCTCCAGAGTTCAGCATAAACAAAATCACACATGAAACAATTAGATATAAAGTGTTGATATTGCAACCGTATTCCAAATCTTTTGAACTTTCGTTTTGGTAAGCTTTCTCACCTGATAGCTCTTTCTTTCTTTATTTTGCTGTGCTGGGGATTGAATCCAGGTCCTTGTAAAGGTTAGGCAAGCATTGTACCACTGAGTCACATCCCCAGCTCCTATTATAGTTCTTATAGTAGTTATTTGTATTTCCATTTTATTCTTCTTACTTCTTGACGAGAGCCTCAAAGACAAAATTAAGGGCTTTTTTTTTTTCTTTGCACTGCTTGGGATGACATAAAATGACAATAGAAATTACATTTAATGGGTGGTAGGCTCTGTGGTTATTTCATTTAGTTTTCACAACTATCCTGAGAAATAAGTGCTATCCCTACCCCAGCTTTTTAAAAGTATTTTTTAGTTGTTGATGGACCTTTATTGATTTGTGCGTGGTGCTGAGGATTTAACCCAGTGTCTCACACATGCTAGGCAAGAGCTCTACCACTGAGCTACAACATCAGCCCCTCTACCCCAGTATTGTAGATAAGGAGACTTGGTCTCAAAGAGGTTAAAGGCTTGTGTAAGGTTAACTAACTAGTAAATACTAAAGCTTGGACTGGAACATAGACCCAACATCAACCCCATGTTCTTTATTCTGTCCTCAATTTTTGCAAAACCAGAATGATTCAAAAAATACAAAATGTATTATCTATATAGTTTAATTTCTTAGACTGCAGGGTAGGAACATATGGACCTGCACTGTAAAATCCTGTGCACCATTTTACGTCTTTCATGTTACAACATTTTAAAATTAGTCATCACAAAAATGTCAGATGATTGAGTTTCATCTCTCCAAACATATAAAGTCATTTTATGACACCCTTGAGTTATGTTACTTCACTTTAACAATTTTTTAAGTATCATTCTGATACCAAAATGCTCTTGTATAATATACATTGTCTGACAAGCATATTTGCACCCATGTGTACAAATTTGTATTTGAGGTAATTCACAATTCCAAAGTTCATATAAAAGACAAGAGTGAAATATGAAAAAGTTTGGATAGAATCCAAGAAACTTGAAACCCAATCAACAACATTTGGCACAGATTGAAGAATTAGAGAAAAAAAAAGGAAGAGTGGACTTTCACTAAGGAGTCTAGAAAATGGTGTATAAGAAGAAAATTTGAACCAGGTTTAGTGACGCATGCCTGTAAACCTAGCAACTTGGGGGTCTGAGACAGGAGGATCACAAATTCAAAGTGAGCCTTTGCAACTTAGCAGGGACCTGAGTCACTTAGCAAGACCCTGTCTCAAAATAAAAAATAAAATGGACTGGGGATGTGACTCTGTGGTAAAATGCCCCTGGGTTTAATCTCCAGTGGGGGAAAAAAAGAAAATTTAAACATTTAATTCCTAGATATAATTAAATATAAAATGCTGACATTGGAACTGTGTTCCAAATCTTTGAATTCTCATTTTGGTAATCCTTCTCCTCTCATTGACATAGGCTCATTGACATAACCTATAAGTATCACTTGAGGGCTGGGGATGTGGCTCAAGCAGTAGCGCGCTCGCCTGTCATGTGTGTGGCCTGGGTTTGATCCTCAGCACCACATACAAACAAAGATGTTGCATCCACTGAGAACTAAAAAATAAATATTGAAAAAAAGAATCACTTGACTCTTATTTGCTTACCAAGGAACCATCTCATTCAGATTCATTTTCCTGTGCAGACAGAAGGGAACATGCTAATGCAAGGATAAAAATCATTAGTCCACTTGCAAACTAAAATTCTCATTAAAAATCACCTGTCAGGTTCTGGTTCTGGAACAAAATGGAGAAGACATACTTCTCCCTATTCTTCCCACTAAATACATCTAAAAACCTTGGGATGATATGTAAAACATGTATAAGACATTTTTGAAAGATAGAATTTGGCCAGCTAGGAACCTCGGGACATGAAGTACAGTACAGCATTGAATTTCTTAATTTTATTCCATTCTGTTCTGTTTTGTTTTGCCTCATATATCCAAGACTGGGTGCTGCAGATTCTAACAACTCAGAAATGCTAATGAATACAGATTAAAAAAATCCCAAGAAAAGCTTTCTCTCTCTCAGTCAGAAGAACAGGAAAGGGTTTGCATAACCAAATGGAAAACTTTAGATATTAATCACTCTACCCTAACCAAACATCATAGAAAAGAATGTGGCCTTACCCCACCCCTTGGTCAACAACAGCCAAGTAGGGAGCTTAGAATTCCATTCTCATCAGGCTGTAACGGGGCACTTCTCCCTCATCTGTGTGCTTTCAGAGGAAGCTGAGTAAGAGGTTGGGACATTCACCCCCCCCCCAACACCTGATAATAAGGAAGCATTCCCTTGTGGTTTCAGTAGAGGTCATATAGGAAACAATAACAAGGTACTCACTACAACACAGAGACAGAGTAATGTCAGTGCTGGCCTAGTGGGAAACCTGAAGTCATAACCCCACTCCTAGCAGTAATGAGGAACCCGTCCCTTTTTGGTTATTAAGGGAGACTGAACAAGAAACCAGGACTACAACACCCACCTAGAAGCAATAAGGTAGCACTCCCCCTTCCCTCACTGGTATGATATCGAGAAGGTCTTCTGAAACTAAATAGTAAATAATATCTAAAGTCTTGCAACATGGAACAAAAAATGTACAAGATACAACAAAAGTCATTTATCATATCAAGAACCAGAAAAATCTAAACTTGACTGAGAAAAAGACAGTCTACAGACACTAACATTGAGATGACACAGATGTTGAAATTATCTGACAAGTGTTTTAAAGCAGCCATTATATAAATGTTTCAATGCCCATTTAAAGACATGCTTGAAACAAATAGAAAGTGAAAAGTCTCTGAAAATAAATAAAAAACCTTACAAAGAAGGAGAATACATAAAAGAAGATTGAAGGAGAAATTTTAGAATTAAAAATGCAAAAACCAAACTACAAAATCACTGGATGAACTCAAAAACAGACTAGAGAAGGCAGAGAATTGAATCAGTGAATTTGAATATAGAAAAATAAAAATTACCTAACATGAACAACTAGAGAAAGTAAACTGAAAAAACCACCCAGAACATTAAGTACTTGGACTATTACAAAAGATCCTACATTCCTGTCATTATAACATCACATGAAGAAAGAGGGTGGGACTGAAAGCATATTTTAAAAAATACTATCAGAAAATTTTCCAAATTTTGGAGGAAAAAACTCCTGAATGCAACAAGAGAGAAGTGACACATTAAGAGGAATAAATTCAGCTGGCAATGGATTTCTCATCAGAAATCATGAACTCTAGGAGGAAGTGGCAAATTATTTTTCAAGTACTGCAAGAAATGAACTGTTAACCTAGAAATCTATAACCAGTGAAAACACCTTTCAAAAAAGAAGAAACCAAGATACACAAGAATGGAACAAAGAAAAGCAAAGCATAAACTGAGAATTTGTCACCAACAGATCTGCCTTAAAAGAATAGCTAAGAAAATTCTCTAAACAGAAAGGAAATGATTAAAGAAGGTCTTGGAACATCAGGAAGGAAGAATGAACGAGGAAAAAACAAAATTAGGAGTAAATATAATAGACTTTTTTTCTATTTAGCTTTCTAAATTATGTTTGACAGTTGAAGTAAAAGTTGTCATATTGTCTTAAGTGGTTCATAAAATATGTGGAGAAATATTGAAGATCATTATATCTTAAATAGGACTTTAAAGGAATTAAACCACTTAAAAATGGAATCCAAACATGTAAAAAAAGAAATGTACACCATAACCAAATGGGGTTTGTTCACCACTACAGTTCCAGCAATTACTATGAACATTTGATAAACAAAAACTCTTTGAGAGTGAGAGTTTTCTTAAATAAAAGAGTTTAGTAACTTGTTACAGATGCTAGCTAGGAAAATAATCAGGCCTTGGATGAGGCTCCACAGGTAATAGCAGCAAGGCTAGATAGCAATTAAAACTATGTCCACTGAACTTAGGCACAAGAAAATTTTTATAATAAAATGTGAGGAAGGAATACATAGATAGACAACGTTGAATTTACATTGGCTCTTGGTAAGTGGAGGCAGAACAAGCATTTTAAAATAGAACAGTCCACAAAGAGAAGCACTTGTTTTAGGATGGCTAGAAGTTATCAGTATGGAAAATTCCTTTGTAAGCCATTTCAGGAATCCAAGGCTTGAGTCAAGGTTTCACCATACCTTTAGAAATGTGGAATATATTTTTTTGTAGTTGTTAACTGAATAACTTCTCCTACATTTTCCTGCCATCATTCTTCAACTCCTGTAATTAAATTTAGAGTATCTAAGAATTTTTCTCTTAAGACATTGTAGATGTTTGATACTTACATGTGAAATTGATTGATTAATTAATTTATTATTATTGGGCCATTTTTCCACCCAGCATTTTCAAAGTCAGCTCAAACTCAACATTACTAAAAATCGACTTACGGATTTATGTGTTCCTCTGTTTTCCCAGCACAATGCATGAAATATATTCAATAAAATCACAAATAATCAAAAGTTATTGAAATGATTAATATACCAGTTAAAGACAGACCATCATGATCCACACACCTAAGCCCAAAATAATATGCTATGGTAATAAATTAAATTTATTTTTCAGTGGATAGAATTGCATTCAATTTCAACTCAGCATTTACCAGACATATGAACTAATCTAGGTCCTTAATATCTTTGAGCCTCCTGTGAATTTTTTCTCACTATCTACTATGTCACTGCCAAGTCAATGACATTTAAGTTTTTATGGGCTTTATTTCTATAGCACTCCACTTCTATTACCACCACCTATTTTAGTCAGATTAAGCTAAATTAAGCTGTTGTAATAAACACACCAACATATCAGAGGCTTAACACAACAATATTTATTTCTTGTTCATTGTACATGTTTATCATGGACTCTGAAAGTAATTTGAGCCACATTGAGTTTACTCAGGGACACAGGATCAAGGAGGCTATATCCTCTGGACCTTCACTAGTTACAGCAGTAAGGAACAGAAAGCATGGGGAAACACTAATTGTTTCCCCAAGTAAGTGACACTTTGTTTTTACTTCCACTCTTTTGTAGTTTGGATCTATTGGGCCCCCAAAGGCTCAAGTGTTAAAGGCTTAGTCCCCAGCCTGTGTCATTATTGGGGAGGTGGTAGAATTTTAAGGAGGTAGGGCCTAGTGAAATGAAGTTAGGTTATTGGGGACATACCCTTTAGGGGAAAATTAGGACCCTGTCCCAATCCTATCTCTTTCTTTTTTGCTTCTTGTCTTTCATGAAGTGAGCAGCCTCCTCTGCCAAGTGCTCTCACCATGATAGACAGTGTCATGGTCCAAAGCAACAGGACTAAGTGACCATGAACTGAACCCTCTGAAACATGATCCAAAATGAACTTTTCCTCCTTTTGAATTCATTTGTCTCAGATATTTTGTAATAGTGATGGAAACCTAACACACATTAATACTTCATTTACCAGAGAAAAGAATACTACTATATCTAGCTTCAAAAGGGCAAGAAATAATTATGCTCCCATTTGCACCGAATTTCCCAGATTTAAAATTGCTGAAGAGTAGTAATATCTATTACATATTTGTTTTGAAAATATTTGTTAAATGTTTTTTTTTCACATAGTATATCTGATCCATCAGCAAATCCTGTCAGCTCTGTCTTCAGAATGTATCCTGAATCTGTACACTTCTCATATCCTCCACTATTAGCTTCTGTCACAGATTGAGTTCTCTAGGAAACTGATGCTGTCAGAGTTAAAAGTGAGGGTTTTTTTTTTCTATTGAGGAGTATATTAAAGTTCTTCAGGAAAACTGAGCTAATAGGAGATACATAAAGATATTTATTGGGCAGGGGGTGTGGTTCAGTGGCAGAGCACTTGCCTAGCATGTGTGAGGCACCAGGTTCCATTCTCAAGGAACTGATTTACATATGGATGCTGAAAAGTCTCAAGGTCTGCAGCTGCAATCGGAACCCAGGAGAGCTGATGGTACGTTTCTAATCAAATTCCAAAGTCCTGAGAACCAGGAGAACCAATGGTATAAATTCCAGTCAGAATGTTGGCAGACTCTGGACTGGGGTTGTAGCTCAGTGGTAGAGCACTTACCTCACATGTAGGAGGTACTGGGTTCGATCCTCAGCAACACATAAAAATAAATAAAGAAAAATAAAGGTAATGTCTCCATCTACAACTAAATTTTTTTAAAAAATAACTTTAAAAAACAATGTTGGCAGACTCAATATCCAAGGAGAGGCAAGTCCAAAAGTAGGAAAAGTTCAAGGTTGCAGCTTAAGAAGTAAGACAGGTAAAGTCACCTCTTACCCTGAAGGGTTTTTTTTAATATTTATTTATTTATTTATTTTGTTTCAAGTGGACACAGTATCTTTATTTTACTTTTTATGTGGTGCTGAGGATCGAACCCAGTGCCTCATGCATGCTAGGTGAGCACTCCACCACTGAGCCCCAGCCCCAGCCCCTTATCCTGAAGTTTTGTACTATTCCAGCATTTGATTGGGTGATGCCACTCACATGAGAGAGGGCAGTCTGCTATATTTAGTCTACTAATTTTAATGTTAATCGCATCCAAAATATCCTCACAGAATAATATTTAGCCAAACTTCTTGGCACCCTGTGGCCCAGTAATGTTGGCACATAAATTAACCATCAAAGGGGAGTAACATCTGTAAAATGAAAGTGTTTTGCACATATTAGGCATTTGATATAATTTATAGAATAAAGAAATTACAAATAATGTGTTCCCACAATTATAAGGCCTCCTGGTACATGTTGAAATATAGAAATGAGACAGAAAGACTGGTAACTACTCTTAAAGATATTAAATTAAAAAAAAAAAAAAACACAAGGGCTGGAGTGTAGCTCAAAGACAGAATACTTGACCAGCATGCACAAGGGTTCCATCCCCAGTACTCCCCCAAAATGTACCACAGATATATATCTTACAGATTATGAACTTTTTATATACTGGGGAAAATCCAAGACATAAAGGATAACCTCAAATTTTGTTAAAGGATCCAGCAAAACATCCTGGAGAAAATTACATTTATTCTGAGAACTTCAAGGTATACAGTGGTTATCTAGATTAAAGTGGTGAAGAGAACAGTGTCGTAGGTAGAAGGAACAGTATGTACAAAGTGCCTGTGTTAGGAGATAAAGGGGAATGTTTGATCAACTGAAAGAAGGCTAGTATATGTATATGTATATGTATATGTACATGTTAATGCCCTGCAGTCAAAGAATACCAGGAATACAGATAGGTAAAAAGTTGGATTCATTACTCATTGCAATGAGGAACCATGGACTGTTGTAGAAAGATCATATTAGAAAAAACCTATTATAGGTTTTGGATTTTGTTTGGATGGTTCTGATATTTATGACTACCAGGAAAACAATATGGCCTATCCCTGAGAAAAGAGCCACATTATTAGAAATCTGAAGGCCTACTCTTGTCAAACTAATACTAAGATGTCAGGAGCAATTTCCCCCCATATGACTAGAATTCACAGAGAATTGGAGCAAAGTGGACATAAGAACCTGGAAAGGTAGTCAGGGCAGGCTATGAGCACCTGAAAGACCACGTTGGTGGCAGAGGACTTCATGCTGATAACCAAAGGAAGCAAAGAAGTAGCAAAGAAGTGTTGCACTTAAATTTGTGTGTCAAGGATGGTGGAAGGTCTGAGATTTTAATTTCTTATAAATTTACAGGACACTTTGCCTCAGATTTGTGGATGCTTACAGAAGATGTTAAGACTTTGGGGTCAGAGATAAAGGACTTAATTAACTGTAGCAAAAGCAGTAGACAGAACTTCGTGTTTTCACAGGATCTATATGGCCTCTAATTTTCTGGGATGAAATTAAGATGAACCTACCTGAATGATTTCACATGAAAATGGTTGGGATACTGAGCTTGGGAGAGCTAATGCTTTTAGAGTGAGCAGAAGCAATCCTGCTCTTTGTGGGAGCTGTTACCTCATCCTTCAGAGTTGCTCACTGCAGAGAGACCTGAGAAATCCCCTGGTTAAAGAGTGGTTGGGTCTACCCAGCAAAAACATGAAGAAATGCTTAAGGTCATGGTGGATTTCCTCTCCCAACACTGTGTGTTTATAAAGGTTAAGATTTGGAAGGCTGACGCATTACATCAATAAAACTAACCCTGTATTGCTGCCTTATGCCAAATATGAATAATTCCCATCAGTCCACAAGCATGTAATAATTTTTCCTGGGTTGACCCCCACATTCCCTTCCAGCTACTGCCCCTCTCTGCCACCCTATTAATGGTGATAGGAAATATAATGTAGCCTGGGATAAAACCAATAAGAAAAGAAGGGACAAGTATGATGATACTTTGATAAATGAAAAGAAGAGCTCCCCAACCCCGTGAGGAAGGAAGGACAGCAGGAGGCAAAAATGGTGATGTTTGGGCAGGTGAGATGGAAATGTCTGAGCCTATGGGCACTGGTGCTCCATGGAAGCATGAAAATGCCCATCCCCAAGAGGTGCCATTGTGTGTAGGCAACATGGAAATCTAGTGCAAAGTGGACAGTACCCCAAAGAAGGTTCAAATCCTGCCTACCAACATCCAGGCCTGTCTCAGCGAGAAAGCCTTATCCTGCACTTTCTATGGGAGATGGATCTCCCTGAAGTATGTGATTGCCATGGGAACTCGGGTACTTGATCCAATTTCTAAGAACCACTTGTGCCTCAGCAAGACCAATTACTTCCAAGTTGGATTCATAAGGGTCAGATATTTGTTCTGAATTCGCTGACATTATCTGAATGTGGGTGTACAGCTGATATATTTAAGCTTCCGGGAATACATTAATTCTTCCAAAACTGGATCTGTTGGGTTATTTGCATGTATTCATTATATCACTTTTACACTATTTTAATAAAGAATTTCATAATTTATATGCCATAAATAATAGTTACTACCTGTTACTAATATAATACCAACTATAGTCTCATTAATCATATAATAATTATATTAACATGTAGTTTTTTCTTACACTGTGCCAGTTACTATGCTAAGCACTTTCCTATAGTATCTAAGCTTGACAAATGCCCTATGAGGTTTTCTTTTTCTTTTTTTTAAATATTTTTTTAGTTGTAGATGTACACAATACCCTTATGTAGTTTATTTATTTTACGTGGTGCTGAGGATTGAACCCAGGGCTTCACACATGTGAAGTGAGTGCTCTACCACTCAGCCACAACCCCAGCCTGAGGATTTCTTTTTTCAATCTCAAAATTACTAATGAAGAAACTGAGGCCCAAGAAAAGTAAGATGATGGTGCACAGGTAAGACAGGGTAGTAGGGCCACCTTCATGGACCTGAAACCTTAGTAGTCCCACAGGATCCCATGCTCAGAATGGGTCCCTGAGCTTGGGAGATAGTCCTGCTGTCTTCAATTATTACCTATTTTTCTACTGATTTGTGTTTTGTAGGTGAGGTCTGATGGGACAATTAAGTATGTGTTGGGGATCAAGATCTTCGCTTCAGCCTGTGGTCTAGCTCTCACCCGCTTCCTGCCTCACTGGCACAGCTCCTTACTCATCACCAGGATCCTCCTCCCTCCCCATCAAGTGACTGCAGCTATACTGCCCTTTCTGGACAGAGTCTGGTGTAAGTACAGAGATGGGAAGGACTAAGAGTTCAAGTCAAGGACCCTGGACACTTGTGAGGAACCTTCACTAACCCTATGAATATCCCTATACTCAAGGAAGCATGGCATTCAATAGCAAATAAGACACTGTAATAGGTCCAAATAGAGACTGCATGGATAAGGAAACAAAGATTTTCCTGCTTTTTAACATGGGGCTCCTCATTTTCATTGTGCACAAGGCTCCTCATTATATAGCTTCACCTACATGGTAAAAAAGGGCCACAAACTCAGGATTGTATATCTTCAAAGTTTTGCTATTTCTTTTTTTCCTTTAGTGGAGATAAAACAATTGAATAAGTGATACATATACACTGGATATGAAATTCAAAAGTTTCAAAAATATGAAAAAGACTCAGTTCATTCTTGATGCCTACCACCCAGAATCCCTCCCCAAAGGACACTCTTATTTTCCAACAGGCCCTTATTTACCTTTCTAGAAGTATACATGTATTCAAATCATTCTCCATCTTATACTATAGTTAAATCTTAAACTTTTGTTGACCTTGACCTTTTTCATTTTAAAATGTATCCTGGAGTACTTCTTGTGTGACAATAAAGAGGGCAAAATATGTAGAGTGCTTCCCATGTCATTGTTTTAAGTGCTTTAAACCTATTAGGTTAATTCTCATTGTAGCTAAATGAAGGTGGTATTACTCTTATTGTGTGTATGAAGAAACTAAGGCACATATAATTTTAAAATTTACCAAAGTAATATGGTTAAAATACAACAATCTCATGGTGCTTTTTCCTCAGAGAATTTGCTGGATTCTTAACTGCCCTGGGGGAAAGGACAGCATTCCATGGACAAAACACCCACTAAGCAGCAGAAAAGACAACAGCTCTTTGGACAACAACATGGGGCTAGGGAAACAAAACTTGAAGGTCATGCTTTCAAATAAGTTAATGATTGAGAAGTCAAAATCCCAGGCAGTAGAAAGGCAGACAGAAGTGATACAGCTACATGGGGTGTATTTCCTCCATGAGTCATTTGTCCATACTTAAGGTATAGAGAACCTGTAACCAAGAAGCTCAACAGACAGCAATTAAAAGTCTCAATGGACTTCTCAGCAGTGCCTTGGTGTTATGTGATAAAGACCTGAGTTCAAAACTCACCCAAAAGAGGATCCCCAGGAAACATCCAAACCCTCAACTGGAGCCTCTGGGGAACTATGACCTGGGCAGAGATATCAGAGGTAGATGAAGCCTTATAAATTGTGAAGCATCCTTGAGTCAGCTAAGACCGTGATGGGACTGATATGATTAACTCTACACTAGCAGCCTGCTAGAATAAAAAGTGAATCTTCAATGGAGGGAACAGAACCTGGAACTTTTTCATACACAATGCCTGGCATTTAGTTCAGTGAAAAGATAAAAATAAAAGTATCCACAACACCATAATATTGGCATTATCAGATTTGGGTGGTGAAATAATTATGATGAATATGTGCAATAACATTAATAAACAAAACTGAGATTTCATCAGAAAATTGGAATTTAAAAATCAATCAAAAGGATGCACTGAAAAAATGGAAAATTAAAAATTAAATCTCTGAAACTAAGAGTCCAAGATTGGAGTTTAACACTATTATAAACAAAAGGCCAAGCAGAAAGTGCAGAGGGTGTAGAGTTCATCCCTGAGATGTGAGAGACACCATCTGCATGGAAACGGCAAGGACAGGTGATGGCTAAAGTGGAAGCTAATACCCGAAAGTCTTCACTTTGCAATAACTATCCACATGTGCTAAACAAAGCTCTGCCATAGAGCCACATCCTCAGCCAAAGAAATGCACTTAAGGGCTGGGGATGTGGCTCAAGCGGTAACATGCTCACCTGGCATGTGCAAGGCTCTGGGTTCGATCCTTAGCACCACATAAAAATAAAAAACACTGCTGATGTGTCCACCAAAAACTAGAAAATAAATATTAAAAAATTCTCTCTCTCTCTTAAAAAAAAAGAAATGCACTTAGTTTTAAAGGCACAAATAAAAGTAAAAGATTTGATTAATATATACTATGCTAAACTTCATGGAAAGTAAGGAGAGAGGCTAAATTTGTAGACAAAGTAAATTTGGGTGCAAACACTATTATGGTAGCAAGAGTAGAATATTTAATAATGATAAATTAGTCAATAAATAAGAGGACAGGGCTGGGGTTGTAGATCAGTAAGGGAGCACTTGCCTAGTATAAGGCACAGGGTTTGATTCTCAGCACCATATATAAATAAATTAAATAAAGGTCTATCAACAACTAAAAAATAAAAAAATAAGAGGACATTATTAACAATCATAATAGAAGACTATCAAAATCCATGGAACAACCCCAGCCCTGCCCCCATTTGCTCTTATAAGAGGTGTTACCAAAAGCTTTGTTCTTATCCCTGATGCCAATCCAATAACAAGGCATCACCTTGGAGATGACTGCTTTTGGCCCTGGGACCCTTCAGACACTTTTGGTTCCTGAACAAAACCCCTGAATATTTTTTTTAATAGAGCTTATTTTCACAGCTGTTTTATGTTCACAGCAAGGTGCAGAGATATCCCATATCCCCCGTCACACACATGTACAAACTTCCTTGCTATCAATAGCCCCTTACCAGATGGATACCTTTGTTATGATTGATGAACCTACATGCAATTTTCTCATATGTCATTATCACCCAATGTCCGTACATTAAGGTTGACTCTTGTCGGACATTTTATGAGCTGGGACAAATGTATAATGACATAGGATCATGGAAAATAGGTTTACTGCTGTAAAATTCATCTATTCATCCTGTCCAGATCCCAAAACTTTGGCAAGAAATTCTTTTTACTATCTCCATAGTGTTGCCATTTCCAGAGTGTCATATACTTGGATTTATTCAATATGTAGTCTTTTTGAAGCCAGAATTAGATAGGCAGTCAGTATAGATAGGTAAACCCAGTCAGGTTGGATCAAGGAGGCAAATTTTGAGTGAATCCAGCAAGTTGGAGGCTGTCCCCTGAGGGATTGAAATGTTAATTCCTTCAGAGCCCTTTCTCCAACCTTATTAAGAACCTGCCCCAGCTCCAGCCTGTTGCCAGGGTAACCAGTCCCAGGAATTGCCCCTCTCTCCAGGGAGCCACAAGGTTGTTAGTTACTGTGTCCTGGGCTGCTCCATCCTGCCCTTCCCCCTTCAGCCCACCTCTTTCCCACCTTTTGGCCATCCCACCAAGCATTTCCTAGGCCTAGGCAAATGGTCTACTTACACAGGAAGGAGAAAGAGAGGGGAAGAGGGCAGGAGAACAAAGCAAGCCTAGGACACACAAAAAAGGGCAGAATGGGTTGGAGATATAGTTCAGATGGGAGAGTGCTTGCCTCGCATGTTCAAGGCCCTGTGTTTGGTTCCCAGCAACACACACACACACACACACACACACACACACAAAAGGGCAGGACAACCTCCCTTCTTGGGATACCAGGATACCAGCTAAGTTCCCCTTCTCCCTCCTGGGACAAGTCTATGTTACCCCTTTTGAAATGGACCCTGCTTTATATGTGTGCTTCTCTAATGTTCAGACTTCAACATGTGGGAAGCAGGACTCATCACTGATACCTAGTGATATCACAGTGTTCCATCTTCTTGGCAAATTGCAACTTCTTATCATTATGTAATGTTCCTCTTTATTCCTGAGAATTATTTTTGCTCTGAAGTGTAATTCATCTGCTAGTAATATAGCCACTCCAGCTTTCTCTTGATAAGTGAACTCATGGCATACCTTTCTCCATCTTTCTGCTCTTAAGCTACTAATGTAACTTTCTTGTAAGCATGCATAGAAAGTCTTTTCCCACTCCAAGACTATGAATAGTTCTCTCATTTATAATGTGTCATGGTTAACTGGCAGTATCATTTTCAGAATGGCTTCTTTCACTAGCATTAAGGTTTTACATTTCCTTCGTATCCTTTCATGACTTGATAGCTGATTTCCTTTAAGTGCAGAATAATATTCCATCTTCTGGGTGTACCAGAGTTGATTTATCCTCTCTCCTACTGAACAACCTGATTGACTTCAAGTATTGGCTTCTATGAATAAAGCAGAATAAACACTCATGTGTAGACATTTGGGTGGATGTTTTAGCTCCTTTGATTAAAACAGAAGGAATGTAATGGTTGGGTCATATGGTAAGTGTATATGTATTTTTTTAAGAAATCACCAAACTCTTCCAAAGTGGCTCTACCATGTTATATTCCTATCAACAATGAATGAGTTTTTGTTGCTCCATATCTATACTAGCATTTGGTGTTATTTCTCACTGTTCTGATTTTTTTTTGAGACAGGGTCTTGCTAAGTTGCTCAGGTCCTTGATAAGTTGCTAAGGCTGGCTTTGAACTCACAATCTCCTGCTTCAGCCTCCCAAGTCACTAAGATTACAGATGTGTACCACTGTGCCAGGCTAGATCTATAGATTTAATTCAGTGGTAATCAAAATCCCAACAAGTCATTTTGTGGATATTGACAAATTTATCTTTAAGTTTATATGTAACAGTAAAATGACCAAAAACAGTAAATAAAATATTAAATGAGAAGAATAAATTTGGAGGACTGATATTAGTAGACCTTAAGCCTTAATATAAAGCTACAGCAATCCAGACATCAGTATTGTGAAAGAACAGACAAAGGACCAATTGTAACAGAGTAGAGCAACCAGAAATGTATACACATAAATTTAATAAATGCAACTTCACAAAAGGTCAACTCCAACATACCAGAGCAAACATTGTTGTTGTTTTTTTTTTTTTCAACAATGGTGCTGGAATATCTTGACAACCAAAAACAAAAAATAAATGCATCTAGACAGAGAGTTTACACTCTATAAAGATAAACTCAAAATTGATCATGGACTTAAAAAAATGTAAAACACAAAACTGTTGAAGTCCTTAAGGACAACAGGAGAAAATCTAAATAACATTAGTTTGGCCATGACATTTTAGAAAATATGCGAAAGGCATGATCTACGAAAGAATTAATAAGCTGGACTTTATAAAAATTAAAAATTTCTGATCTATGAAAGGCTTTTAAGACAATAAAAACCACATCCACAGAATTGGAGGGAATTATTGTCAAAATCATATCTGATAAAGGCCTATTATCTAAAATGTAAAATAACTCTTTAAACTCAACAATAAGAAGACAAAATGATTAAAACATCAAACCAAAGATCTTGAAAACATCTTATAAAAGATGTACAAATACAAAATTAGCATATGAAAAATACTCAACATTGTGTACCATTGTGGAAATGCAAATTTAAAAAATGAAGTACCGGGGGCTGGGGATGTGGCTCAAGCGGTAGCGCGCTCACCTGGCATTCGTGCGGCCTGGGTTCGATCCTCAGCACCACATACCAACAAAGATGTTGTGTCCGCCGAGAACTAAAAAATAAATATTAAAAAAAAAATTCTCTCTCTCTCTCTCTCACTCTCTCTTAAAAAAAAAAAATGAAGTACCACTATATGCCTATTCTGAGAGGGAAGATTTATAACATTGAAGACAGGTATGGTAGGGCACTCCCATAAACCATAGAAGTATAGTTTTCTTAATATTCAAATACAGTGAGTTTCAGCAGATCACATATTTCAAGGTCCATTTTATCAAGGTACTCAAAATTTATTGAAGGAACATTGCTTGAAAATTACTTTGTTATACTTTTCATGTCCATTGTGATCTATATTTATGACATTGTTTTCATTTCACATATTATTAATTTGTATCTTCTCTTGCTTTCTCTGCACAGAAACTTATCAATTTTATAGCGCTTTTTTAAAACCATGTTTTGATTTCGTGACTATGCTCTTTTGATTTTTTTCTCTTCATTTGCACTGATTTTTGTCCCAATGATATAATTTATTTTCTTTTGTTTACATTTAATTGGGTCTTATTTTTCTGACTTCCTAAGATACAAGTTTAGATTATTATTTTAGATTGGTGTGTGTGTGTGTGTGTGTGTGTGTGTGTGTGTGTGTGTGTGTTTAAAAGATTTTAGAAGATTAAAGTCAAAATAATCAAAGAAGACCACTTACCTCCATAGAAGGCAATCTGTTATTACTATGAAGACATATTTTGAGACAGGTGGAAAACATTGTTGGAACTTTCCTTGGTGTTCTGGAAGGAAATGGGCTGGGCACTGCAGGACCTCATGGGAACAAATGCTCCTCAGATTTATTCCTGTGATTAGGTGGTCAGTCATGCTGCCCAAATGATGAGCATGACAGCACCTCTGAGTATGGAAAGGTCATTAAGTCTCCCAGACTTGTGAATATGAGTGTTGGGCCCTGTGCTCATGTATCAGTGCTTAACAGTTCTTGTGAACCCACTTACCTCTTGTGACCCTAGCAAATATCATACGTGGCAAGGACAAGCATCAGTTCTCAGCTACTATTTTGCTCTAACCATTGTCAGCAGCACAGAATCAAAATATGTCCCCTTCATGACTTGGAATATATCTCACACTATTTTGTGCAAACAGTCAACCTCTTTTCCTTCCCACATAGTTGTTTGCCACAGTGATCTTGGCAAAACTCGAAAGTGGCTATGATCCATGGCACAGGGAAAAATTAATGCACAGGAAGCCATCTATCAGAATGCTGAGCAAAAGAACTTGACCTCTGCTCTGTGATCCTATAGTCTTTCATGTATAACATGGAAAAAATGTCAGTTACTCTGTTGTAGGACCATTGTGGGGACTGAATAATGTAGCACTTAGACAGAGTGCCTAGACATAAGTGAGGCTCAGTCCTTGTGAGTATTCCTTTCAGTCTATATTCAAACCTTCACCTGACAGTGTTCTTGACCTACAAGTTCTGCTTCTGCCATCTGACAGAATTTGTTGATTGATGGCCCAATCGCCACACTTACAAGGGCCCAAGGGTAAAAATAAATAAATAAAACCCCTAATTTAGTTCAAAGAAGCAGTATGTCTTGTCTCAGGGGAAATTTAGGAGTTTTCCAAATCATTCATAGCTATCAATTTCCCCCTTTTCAAATGATGATTTTTTTCCAGCCTCTCCTGCAGCTAAGGGTGACCAGGAGACTCAGCCCTGTCCAAAGAGGTACACAGAGACTGTGTTTGGAGCTTCTGTACAAGAAGCTGTGTCATAATCATAGGGATGGATGTGAGAGAGGATGGTGGCAGTTGCAATGCCATAAGGGAGACTGGAGATGTTGCAGCCACACTGTGAAATGCACAAGAGTCAACTTGTTAAAAATAGTTGAGCTGGAGGATGGAAGCCTCAGTGTGCTTGTGGCATCTCTGATCAGCCAAATCAGTGCAAGTGCACCTCCAGGTTTCCTATCAAAAGAAGAAAATGGTCAGGCTGTTGGTATCATTGCCTCTGAACCTTTCCTTACTCATTTAAAAATAAGTTTCATAAATACAAGTGCCCTGACTGCATTCCCAGAAATTCTGATCTTATCAGTTTATATTGTGGTGTCTTTAGGTCTTTAAAATGTTTTCTGTCCTTGCATAGTGGCACATGACTATAATTATAGCAGTTCAGGAAGCTGACACAGGAGCGTGAAAAGTTAAAGCCAGCCTCAGAAATTTAGCAAGGCCCTAAGCAACTCAGGGAGACAACACTCTGAAAATTAAAAACAAAAACCAGGTCCTGGGGATCAGTGCTTAAGTGCCCCTGGGTTCAATCCTCAGTCCCCCTCCCCAAAATGTTTTCTGTTGTAAGAACTGAGAAGCAGACACATGACAAGCTTTAATATCATAAGACACAGGTAGACGACATTTATCTTCACCAATCACGTAGGTCAATTAATTCTATTTCATCTGCATATGCTACTGTCCCCTGCCTTCATGTCATGTTAATTAATCCATATATACCACAAAACATATCCCTCAAAGCAAAAGACAGCTTTCAATGATGCTGTAAAAACATAATACATGCCACTCTTGATTCTCAACAATTACAGATAATTCCTTAACATTTTCAAGATTAAAACATTTTCTGAGGGAAAATGTTTCCCTGTTGTCTTATCCAAGTACTAATGTGTTTACCAACTCCAGGTTGCTCCAGTCTGCTGCATTGCAATTGGTTGCTGTGCCTATTAATCCTCTGTAGAATTTACTCCCCCTCTCCTCTTTCTTGGGAGAAGTGAGTCCTTTGTTTTGTTGAATGTCCCCTGCTGGATTGGGCTGATTTCTGTTCACTGGCAATGTTTAGCACATTCCTCTGTTTGCTGCCTTTCTTGTCAATTGGGAGTTGGATCTAGAGTCTTCATCACACTCTGGAGTGATCTTTCCCCAGAGGCAGTGTTGCTTAAGTCCATCAGGGGACACAGACTCTGTGGATGTCTCTGCTGTGTAATGCAAGCATGTCTTGGTGGTCACTGTGTCACTTGAGGCTCAAACTGGGGATGTTTGAACTCTATGTTCCTTTTTCACTAGTTAGATGCAATTCTTCTCTGATGAGAAACTTGCTTTATCCCCTAGTTGCTATCCACATGTTGTAGTGCATATGCCATGTGGAGAGTGATTTGTTTTTCAATGTGCCTGTTTACCTAATTTCTAAAGAATGAATTTATTCCCAGCACTTAAAATTTTTCATTTTTAACTGACAAGAATAGTGTGTATTCATTGTGTGCAGCATGTTTTGAAATATGTATACGTTATGATTGGCTATATCAAGCTAGTTATCATATGCATTTTCTCACATACATACCATTTTTGTGGTGAGTGCACTTAAGAACTACACTTAGCAATTTTCAAGACCTAGAATTGCAAGTGATAGAAAGCATCTCTCTCTCTCTCTCTTTTTTTTTTTTTTTTTTGTAGATCTACTATGGACTCCAAACGTAATGACATTTGATGTGTTTACATATTGTCTGTTATTATTCTTGTGGACATGCAAATTTTCCTTCATAATGCAAAATCAAATTCCAAATTTGCCTCCTGGAACACAAGGGCAGTCACAAAGCAGGTGCTTAGCACATGTGTGCTGAAAGTGTGCTAAATGACTTAACTGTATTGATGTCATACTTGATTGTTACATAATAACATTACCTTATTCCTCTACTGGATGTTTAAAACTGAGACTACCACTTTGCTGTCTTGGGAATTATTCAAGTGTTACTACATTTGGAGACAGAAGAATTGAGGCTCACTCTTTCTTACTGGACCTTTCTACTTGGTTGGGGAACAAGTGACCTCAGTTCAGCTCATGGATTTGATTGTCTTTGAACTTGCAAAATTGATCTCTTCACATTACCATCAATTCACACTCCCAGTGTTTGCCCTGTGCTAGCCCATGGGGTTATCTGCCCTGTGCTAGCCCATGGGGTTTTCTGTTCTTCTCTACTTCAGAACCTTGAGTGATCTAGTCTCTTGATACTTAGCACTTGTCCTCTTCAATTCTAGCACCAGCACTCCTATGGGAGTAGTTTATCAGTAATTCACCAGTTGTCTCTTCTCTGCTTCTGAGCTTCATTGTTTTTAGTGTTGTATGAGTGTGTATTTTGAGGACCAATGAGAATTTGTATGTGATCAGCCCTATCAATGTATCAGCCCTACCTTTGCTGGCTACCATCTTTTTCTCTCAAGCTTCAATTTTCTGATTTCAAACATGGAGGTTAGAACTTGCTGGCCCGTGTCATGGTAAAATGAGCTTGACGGAAGATTGTTAGCACTTTGTGAATCATGCAAATTCCAGGACGTGTAACATATTTGTACCCATGTTTAATTTATTATAGACTGTCACTTAAGATGTGTTGTTAAGAGCTGGGGATAAAGCTCAGGTTGTAGAGTGCTTGCTTCGCATGCACAAGGCCCTGAATTCAATCCCCAACACACACACACATTCACACACAAAAAAAGATGTATTGTTAAAAATAAGGGAAACTAGACATTTCCTTGTGTTTATCTTATCACCCTAAAAGAATAGGACACTATTTGTTCAGGCTTTATCCAGATGTATTCGGGGGTGGTTTGCTATCATATTGACCATCATGAATAAAGGTAGTCTTTTCAACTTTTAGCCTTCAAATTAGACTACTTTCTGGATGAATTACTCTTTTGCTTGGATATCGGGCAATTCTATAATTGTTGAGGGTGCTTTACCCAATTTTATTATACTAGCTCTTCACACTGGTTGGAAATGAAAAAGTCTGAGTGACTAATAATCCCAGTTTTGGAGTTCTTCATGTTTTCCATGTTAATTGTACGTGAATTAGTCTGAAAACAACAGGGTTATAGTGTCAACTTTGATTTTGTGGTTCTATCATCATGTAGGAAGCATTTGATGAGTGTGGTGTGGACATAGCAGACAATGGGGACAGCTTTAGAATTCAAATACATTTACTTTCACTTTTAACCTTAATATTAGTCTTTTTCGTAGGAGATACTTTCGTATTTGGCCATTGGGTATTTCAGTCCTGCTTAAGGTTGCTGTCCCATACTTCACTGTCGTCATGTTGGATTCTAGTGTTTTACAATGATGAAACTGCCTATGTGACTTATGTAATTCCAGACACTCTTGTTCTTTGTATTCTCCGTGTATTCTTGTAACTACCACCCCAGGGTGTAGCATTAAGATATGGATTCAAATAAGGTCTGATGCGCAGAGAAAGCTTCTACTCAGACACTAGTCCCCCCTCAATGCAGTTGCTATGGGAGATGATGCATCCTGATCATATCGTTGCCATGGTAACTGATGCACTTGACCCAGTCTCATTCAGACTTGACACAGCAAAGGCAGCTTTTCCTCAGCAGCCAGCACCCTCTCCTTTGTCAGTCCAGAATGAAAAAATAGAGCCAACAGAATTCTTTTTCCAATGACACTCACTACCATATATGTTATTTGGCTCCATAATTGGGAAACAGTTACTTCTGAAATTTTTACTATTGTTAGCAGGTGTGTGCATAGGTGGAATATTTGCTTAATGAAAATGTACTGGATAGAGACACCAAATGCTTCCCAAACTGTTGGAGGTCATATATTATTTGTGACTGGAAATTACTAACTACTGCTGATTTGAGCACTTTCTTTCTTTCTTTCTTTTCTTTTTTAAATAGTTTTTAGTTGTAGATGGACACTTTCTATGCAGGAGTCTCTGCTTTTTGTTCTTTATAGGTAGCTTGATTAAGACTAGGTTATTATTGAATATATAAGAAAATAATGACTGTATTAGATAATGGCTTATGAATCACAAAAAATAAAAACGGCCAACATATAATCTGATAGGTGAGAAACATTACTTCAATGCAGTTTACCTTTCTGTTCCTATGAATAGATTCAATCATCTTTTCATATATTTCAGAGCCATTTCTACGTATTTTATAAATTACTTGTTCAGGTATTTTACCAATTCATGTAATGGGTTTATGGACATTTTTACTTGGTTTTAAAGACATTTTCACTTGTTTTTTTTTAGCACTTTACGTTTATTAAAGATATTGGCTCTTTATCTTTCATATCTTTTGAAGATATTCTTCACAAGTTGATTTTTTTCATTTGCTTGCTTGTTTTCTTCTTTTTGTTTTCACTTTTTTTTTTTTTTTTGGTGCTGAGGATAGAACCCAGGGCCTTGTGCATGCAAGGCAAGCACTCTACCAACTGAGCTATATATCCCCAGCCGTATTTTCACTTTTTGCAAGGGTAAAACGTTCCTTATTTATTTTAGGGAGGACACTTATCAACTTTTTCTTTGTGTCTGAATTTTGATTTCTTGATACAGTCTGTTCTACATTAACAAGTTATTATGGAATATATCTTTGTTCTCTTCTAACATTAAAGAGATTAATTTTTAACATCTAGGGCTCTAAACTATTTAGAAGTAGAATGCATGAGGTCCTAGGTTTGATCCCCAGCTCCATACACACACAAAAATTAGAAAATTTTCTTTTTACAGTATGAATTGACTCATAAATAATTTTTGTTTTTACCAAATGGCTATCTAGTTGCCCCAACAGTATTTATTAAAATGTTTTGCCACTTACATGTTATGTCACCATTATTATATAATAATTTTCCATATATATGGATGTATTTCAAAACTTTCTATTCTGCTTCACTATTCTCTTTATTCAATTGCCAATACTAGTTTTAATTTTCTAGATTTAATGCTATGTTTAATCACTGATTGTATTAGTCTCCTCTCATTGCTATTTTTTTTCAGAGTTTTTTAAAAATCATTTTACTACTTAAAGATGTATATATACAATGTGATACAAGCATACATTGTATTATGTTCAAATCAGGATAAGCAAACGTGTCTGCTCATACATTCATCATATCTTTGTAGTGAAAAATATCAAAACCTTTTCTATTTCTTGAAATGTATAGTACATTATGTATAGAACACCAGAATTTATTCTTCTATATAACTGTAACTTAATACCCATTGCCCAACCTATTCCCACTCCACCCCACCCTTCATTCTTTCCAACCTTTTGTAACTACTTTTTTCAGTGTTTGTTGTAGTAATGTTTGCTCCCTGCCCCCAGATAAACTTTAAAGTTGATTTGTCCTCTAGGAAAAAAACGGTGCTGGTATATTTTCATTAAGATTTCATTGAATTTACAAAGTAACTGACATCTTAAAGATATTGAGCCTTCTCATCCACGACCAAGGGATATTTTCCCTTCTTTTAATAGCTTTCAGAAATCTTTAAAGTTTTCTTTATATAACTTTTCCACATTACTTGTTTCATTTAATCCTAAGAATGTTATTTTGCTATTGTAAATGAGATGTTCTCTTTTATTATATTTTATTTCTCATCTTTATTTTTTAAGTAATAGATTTCTGTATATTAATTTAAATCCTCATAAGTTTATAAAATCTTTTGTTGTTTATGTCTTATTGTGTTTACATTTCTCAAGTTGTCCAAATAGAATATCACAAAATTTATGAATACATAAAAATATAATTTTTGTAATTCTTATGCCTATAATTGTTTTATAGTGTTTTTTTTTTTTCGGGGGGTACCAGTGATTGAATTCAGGGGCACTAGACCACTGTGCCACATCCCTGTATTTTATTAGGTCTCACTGACTTACTAAGTGCCTCACTAAATTGCTGAGGCTGGTTTTGAACTCGTGATCTTCCTAACTTCACCTCCAGAGCTGCTGGGATTATAGGCGTGTGCCACCATGCCCAGGTTATAGTGTTTGTGTTTTAAATGTGTTATCTAACAGCTCCACAATAATATGAAGAGTTGAGACAGTGGAAAATTCTTTCCTTGTTTTTTAACTTAGCAGGATTTTTCCATGTGTTTTCCATTAGGAATTTTAGTATTTGTATTATTTGCATTAGTATTGATATTTACATAATATTTACATATCATGAATACTTCCTTTGTGTGTGTATATCACATGCTTATTATATATACACACACATGCATATTATCTACAAATTGCCCATCATTTTCCTAAATGTTTTTATTTTAATTTTTTAGAAAGCATTGAATTTTATTGAATGCTTTAAGGATTTCTAGATTTTCATATGAAATTTCTCCTTAGACCTATTGTCACTGAACCAAGGTTCAGAAACTCATCTCACAGAAAAACCAAGGGTCTGAGAGGCAAATGCTGAGGAGAAAGAAAGTAGCTTTATTGAGTGTCCAAAGAATGGAGAAGAGATAGTGCAGCTCACAAATAACTTTTCAATTCCAGGAGGCCCAGGACTTACAGATATAGGCTACAAATAATGCGGGAGACAGTTAGGCTAATAAAGGGGAGGACTTTTTATGTCTTTTCTGGAAATATGTAGAGATCTTTCAGGAACTCAAGTGCCAAATCTTTTCAGTCCTTTCATGGTTTAATGTTTCTGGTCATGGTAGCTAGTAGATGTCTTCAGCCATAAGGTGGAGAGAGAGAAAAAGATTAGGCAAGTCAAGCTCAAGTTAACTCTATATTATAGATTTGGACAAACAAAACATTTTTCAAATGATCAACGTGTCTACATGAGGACATGAGTAGAAGTTGACCCAAAGGTTGAGGCAACAGGTATAAAATGAAGACAGAGATGCAAAGCATTTTCATTGTGTTCCAATCACCCTTCAGATATCTGCAGGTCCAAATGAAGAGTCAAGTGTTTTCAGCAGAAACGGCCTTCAGCTCCCTGAAGAGTAGCCTAGGCAACCGTTATCACCATAACCCACGTCAGAGGTGCTATCTACAGCAAAGCCAGTGGGAGATTGATGTATTTCCCAGCTGTGCGACCTCCAATATTAGTGATTTTAAGTTAAATAAGAACAAGCGAAGCTAGAGGGTTTATTTGAGTTTTTCCCTGGCAACACTATCATAAAGTGAATTATATTAATACATTCCCTGATTATTAAATCACCATTGATTGCCTGGAATAAATCCCACTTTTTTATAATGTATTACATTTTCTTAATGTGGCATTTGATTCTGTTCACTGACACCTAATTTAAGAGATTTGCATAAATATTCATAATTAAAATTGGTCTCTAACCTTGTCTTATTACACTTTTTATCAGGTTTTAGTATCAATGTTATGTTTGTTTCATAAAAATAATTTGAATTTTTCTTTTCTTTTTTTGGTATCAGGGGTTGAATTCAGGGGCACTCAACACTGAGACATATCCTCAGCCCTATTTTGTATTTTATCTAGAGATAGAGACTCACTGAGTTGCTTAGTGCCTTACTTGTGCTGAAGCTGGCTTTGAACTCACGATCCTCCTGCCTCAGCCTCCCGAGCCACTGGAATTACAGTGAATTTTTCTTTTTTTGTGCTTTGGAATATTTTGTGTAGCACTAAGAATAATAACTTATATAGCATTTTGACTAGTTGTTGCTTAAATTTTGGGTAAAATTCTGTGGAAATATTAAGGCCTGGTGCTTTTAGGAAATTCTCTAATAAACTTCCCTATTTCTTCTATAGAAATTGGTTTCAATAAGATTCCCATCTCTACAAGAAGTTAATTTTGACAAATTATATTTTGGCCCTAGGAACTTGTGCTTATCCTTTAGGTTTAACTTTTAGGTTAGTTTCCTCTTTCATTGTAGATTGCTGCTGCTAAAATTTTTAGCAGGTTTTACTAGTATTTGTTGACTTTAAAATAGATTGTGCAATTTTAAAATAATTAAAAAATCCTTGAGTCTTATTGTTACACTGCTTTGATTTTCTTCTTAACACTTGGCACTATTTCTGCTAAAATTTTAATGGTATATTCTCTTTTTTATTGGTTATTTTTTTAAAAAAATTAGTTGTTGATTGACTTTTATTTTATTTATTTATATGCAGTATTGAGAATCAAACCCAGTGCCTCATACATGCCAGGCAAGTCCTTTATCACTGAGCCACAGCCTCAGCCCCCTTTATTGGTTCTTTTTAGCTTACTCTTTAATGTTTCTCTCCCCACTAAACTGTAAACTCTACAGGAGCATAGACTTGCCTTTTTTGTTTCTATCTACACCATCTAGAACACTGCCATTATATGGTAGACTCTAAACAAATGTTTGGGGCTGGGGTTGTGGTTCAGTGGTAAAGTACTTGTCTAGCACATGTATGGCATTGTGTTTGACCCTCAGCACCACATAAAAATAAATAAATAAGAGCTGGGGTGTGGCTCAGAGGCAGAGCACTCACCTAGCATGCATGAGGCACTGGATTCCATCCTCAGCACCACATAAAAATAAAATAAAGATGTTGTGCCCACCTATAACTAAAAAATAAATATCTAAAATATTTATAACTAAAAAATATTAAAAAGATAAAAATAAATACACAAATATTTGCTACATTAATAGATGAGTAATACCCACTCATGTATTCAGATTATAAAATATCTGATGTAGGGGAAGGCACGCTAAAATCTTTTTATAAGAAATCAGCTAGAGTGTCATTACACTTCAGTGCTTCATTCAACACTCACCATATATTTGTGTTGAATATATAGCATGTGTTTTGTACTAAGCCCTTGTGCTAGCCACTGTGGTTGTAAAGATGAATGCAGTAGTACTTGATGTCTATTAATATTGGATCCAGAAGGAAGATTCCAATTGTCAATTTTATATTAATTAACAATTACTTTAGGTTGTAAGTTCCAATAAGAGAACAAACAAAAACCAATCAACAGTGACATGAATCAGTGGCTCTCCACACTTGCAAAACCACAGAATTACCTGGGAAGGTTTTTTTTTATATTTATTTTTTAGTTTTAGGTAAACATAAAATCTTTATTTTTATGTGGTGCTGAGGATTGAACCCAGGTCTTTATGCATGCTAGGCAAGCACTCTACCACTGAGCCACAATCACAGCCTACCTGGGGAGTTTTTTAAGAAGACAAATTGCCTGCAAAATGATAAAATTCTTCTGGAGGGTAATTAGGCAATATTTAGCATATACTTTTTTGACCCATAAGTCCCAAGTCTCAAAATCAAAGAAACACTGGGAAAATATGAAAATGTTTCTAATTTCAGCAGTGTGTGTGTTATTGCAAAAATTAGAGTGATTAGATATCTATGAATAAAAGATTTGAAAAATAATTGAATATTATGCAGCTATGAAAAGGAATGAAGCCTATTTCCATATATTTATTTGGCATACTTTCTAGGGTATATTGACATTATAATTTGGATATGACATGTCCCCAGAAAAGGTCAGGTGGCAATGCAGGAATGTTAAGAGGTGAAATGATTAGATTATGAGAGCTGTTACCTAATCAGCAAATTAATCAGCTTGACGAATTGATAATATGAATGGATTATTGGGTGGTAACTGTAGGCAGGTGGGGTGTGGTTGGAGGAAGTAGGTCACTGGGGACAGACCCCTGGGGATTTATGTTGTCCCTAGCTCCTTGTTCTCTCCACTATCTGGCTGCCATTAGTTGAGAAACTTTCCTCTACCACATCCTTCTGCAATGATGTTCTGCTTCACCTCAGGCCCAGAGCAATGGGTTCAGTGAACCCAGTCTGAATCTCAGAAATCATGGGCCTGAAAGAATCAACTTTTCTTTTCTAAGTTATTCTTCTCTGGTATTTTGGTCACAGTGACAGAAAGCTGATTAACAATTTAAAAGTGGAAAAAAATCAAGCTGTGGAAAACAGTATAGTACATTATCACTTATGAAATGTCACAAATACATTTATGAGTAAATCATAATCAGCAAACTAAAAATTATACCTATTGGAGAGAGAGAGAGAGTACAGAGTACGAGGGACAAAAATGACAGGGAGGCCACTAAATTATGTTGTTTTATAGGTTTGACTTTGGTATTATGAAACCTTCTACATATTTATAAAAAGTAATTAAATAAGTTAATAATTTTTATCAATGAAAACCAAAATGAATTGAATGAACTTTATTGTGCTTTCAGTTGGTGGCATTGTAATTTCAAATGATTTTAAAATATAGGCATTTGTTCTGTACATTTTAAGTGAGATATAACCTGACAATCAAGAGAACCACATAAAGTTTTCAAACTGTTTTCAGAATTACTATTTTTAAAGATAGGGTTGGCATTCTTTTAAAGAAATTGTTAGTTGTAAAGTGTGGGATTACACAAATGAGTTATTTTGTTGGTGTCATTGGGAGTCAGGATTTGTGGCTTCAGAGTAAGGATATACTGAAGTAAGATTAATGACACAAAGAACATATCCTGGAGTCCTGAATTTCAATGGGGATTATCAATATGAACTCACATGATGTGTTTTCTTTAAAAAATACATATTTCTTAGCTCCATCTTCTACAAACAATGATGAACCCAGTAGCATACAGCCAAGCCCCATGATTTTATCCCCTAGAAAACATTTTCCACTAAAAGAATCAAGATTGTATTATCTTATTTCCAGAAATGTATAAAGTGAGATTTGAACAATCTTTTTTATCAGAAAATGGGAAGCTATCAAAGACTATTTGGGTCATGAAGAAAGGAGTCAAGAGCCAAACTGAAGAGCCTCAATACCTAAAATGGGACAATCTGAGCACTTATAAGAATAATAATTAAATTACTTAAAAACATACTTAAATATTATATTCATTATGGTTGTAAAATATATTTTGTGGTCATCTTTAAAAGTGCCAAAGAATAAATGTATTATTTATAATAAATAACCAGTATATGAAAGTAAGGAATAAAAATGATCCTTCAAAATGCATACTATCTTCTCTCAGCAAAGAGCTAATAAGGGGAGGATTCTTTAGAGTAATACTAGCTAATACATGAAGGATAGGTGGAATATCTACATATCTGTAATAACATATTGAATCTAGGCAATAACTATTAGTGACTGCTAACATCATAAAAAGAGAGATAATCACACATTGTGTGTATTCACATGAAGTACAAAGTATAACCTGGGAAATATTCTTGCTAAAAAATAGGGGGAAAAAAGCAAACTTTAATGTAATGAAGGCTCTGTCTCTAACAACCAATTTTAGGAAAAATAGGAGACCAAGAGACATACTAAATGATAAGAGGAGAATGTCAGCAAAATCCAGACTATAAGAGACTGTGAAAAATAAAAGACCCAAATTCTTCAACAAATAAATAAAATAAAATAAAAATAGAGAAGCGACAACCTATAAATTAAAAGAGACTTGGTAGGCATATCAACAAGTAATAATGTATGAAAGTAAATTGGATCCTGAGTTGAAAAATCAATATTTATAAACAATTGGACAATTGAACTAGGAATGAATACTTGAAGATGTCTAGAAAAACTTCTGAGTAGTCCCAGATATGTGGGAGAATGAGGCAGAAGATGGCTTAAGGCCAAGCATTAGAGGCTGGCCTGGCAACATAACAAGACCTTGTCTTAAAAAAAATAATAATAATGAAAGGGGCTGGGGCTGGGGCTGAATGATAGAGCACTTGCCTAGCATGTGTCAGGCACTGGGTTTGATTCTGGGCACCACATATCAATAAATGAATAAAATAAAGTCCATCAACATCTAGTTTTTTTAAATAAAGGAAAATAAAATATTCAGAAATTGTTTAATTTTGTACACTTGATTACTCTATTGTCCTTTTATTTTAAAATGTTTACATCTTTTACAGATACATATTGAAATAATCTTCTATTAAATGATATGATATATAGGATTAGCTTTGAAATAACCTCTGGATTGGTAGGAATTGGTGAGGATTTTGATGAAATAAGATTGATCAACTGATATTAATTGATTAAGCTGAGTTGTACATGTATTCCTTATAATATTATATCTAGTCATGTGTATGACACTGTTTATACCAGAAGGTTTTTAAAAATGACCAAAGCCACAATACACACTAATGAAATCACAATTTCTGGATATGGGGCTAGGACATTAGTACTTCTAAAGGCCACCTTAAAATGAGTTACCTATGCAGCTAAAGTTTAGAGCCAATATTATAAACAACCAGGACCTTACATTTTTTCTCTGATAAATCTAGAAGTATGCTTGCATTGGTTCAACTGCTCAATGATGCCCTCAAGGACACCATAGTTTTCATACACCTGCTTAACCATTTTCAGCAACGTTGACTATATGCCTCCATGCTTGTCCCAACATCTGCAACAGTTCTAGGTATTTATACCACATTGCGGGTACCACCATCTTCTTTTCTCACACTTCTAGTTTTAAGAACCAGCCTCTTCTACAGAATGCCCAACCCAACCTCTCTATGTATAATTGGGCAGAATTGGGTCACTGTTCACCCCTGGCTATAGGTTAGGTTTGTAAAACCATCCTATGATAAAAGTGAATGGGATAGTCATGAATGGATTGTAGAATTCCTGAATCTCATCCTGGAAATGGGCAATGCTTCTTTGAACAAAATTGGTTTTTATTATCATTGGGCATTGGTAGGTAAGGCTGTTAGGTCAGAAATCAAATTATCTGGTAAAAAGGTCAACCTGAGCTCCAGGGTCAAAAACTCAGAGTTAAGGATTAAAAAAGGATTGGAGAGAATAAACTCACAAGGACTGAGCCACACACTGTGTCCTGACACTACTGGTTCAGTCCTCAAAAACAGTCCTACAAAGCAAATAACTTGCATTCTTTTCATGTTGTGCACAAAGAATCACAGAAGAGAGGTCAGGTGTTTTGTTCAAGATTCTGATTGGCAGTTCCCCAGGGCATTAATTTTCCCCTCTGTTATGGGTCATAGCCACTTCTGTGAATGACCAAGAGCACCATAGGAAATATCAGCAGAGAAAGAGGAAAAAAGACCATCCTTTGTTCAACACAGTTCTAAGCATATTCCAAGTCATGGGGAGAACATTTTGATTCTGACCACTACTCTAATGGTGGGAGCTATTGGCAAAGTTGGGATCCCAAGGGTATTGGACTAGTAGCTGTTTACTAGTCTGTACACTCTGGTTATGTGTTATCTTGTGTCTCGCTAACTCAGACATTGATAGATAGTGTGTGCTCTAATACTCTTTTAGGACTGGGAGGCTTGCTGATTTCAGAGTCGGCTGCCATGCTGGCTATATTGTCCCTCAGCTTTTACTCCCTTTTCTTACAGAATGAATAAACTGTGCATTTGCCCCCCCCCAACCATGTGGGGGCACAGCTCAGATTCTACTAGGGGAACAGTATTATCTTTCTTATGCCTCCAGCTTCCCTCCCAGCCTCCAATGGTGTGTCATTCAAGAAGGCAAACAGTTCTTGAAATATGCTAAATTTTGGTCATTATATTGTTTTATTCACCACCAGGATATGTGAGGCCACCTCTCATTTGTCTTTAATAAGTCATCCTTCAATTAAGGGCCTCCTTAAATACATCTCTTGACCTTCAAACCCTCTATATTCCCTTCTTTTTCTTTTTCTCCTTTTTTTTGGGGGGGGAGCAGTGACCCAATTCTGCCCAATCAGAGAAGTGAATCCAGGGGTACTTAACTACTGAGCCACATCCCCAACCCTTTTTTTGTATTTTATTTAGAGACAGGGTCTCACTGAGTTGCTTAGCACCTTGCTTTTGCTGAAGCTGGCTTTGAACTCATAATCCTCCTGTTTTAGCCTCCCAATCCGCTGGGATTAGAGGTATGTACCACCATACCCGGCTGTATTCCTTTCTTAAATGTATGAAATTTATACTTGTGGATCATCTGCTCTTTCAGACAAAAGTTTTTCATTTAGCATGCATTGAAGAACATGGATGGAGATAGATCCTGATTTATGTTAATGACAGAATGTTCTAAGTCTTCAGATGTTTAAAAAATAGAGCATATTTTTTCACCTACTCATTTACACACTACTAAATGAAACTGAGAAAATTTAGAAAATGTCATAAGAGCATCATTAAAGCAGAGTGCAAAAAATAAATACAAGGATGAAAATAAAACATTAACATTCATATTAGGTGAAATAAACCAGTCCTAGAAAGACAATGGTCCTGTGTTTTTATCTCATATGTGGAAGCTAGAGAGAATAAAAGGGGAAAAGGATCTCATAAAAATGAAAGGGAAACAAGTAGAGGAAGGGGATCAGGGGAAGGAGGAGAGGGACAGGGGAGAACTAGGGAGTAAAATTTGCCAAAATTCATATCACAATGAATCCTACTATTATGTATAATTATAATGAACCAATAACAACAAAAAACCCACTAATATTTAATCCAGGTACCGTCAGCTAAACCTGAAGAAGCCTTAGGATATTTTTTGGTAACTTTCCACGTGAAGTATCCTTTATGAATCTATTTGTGTGGCAAAATGTCACTGTTAGACTGCAGTAGGGCAAGTAAAAGCAGTCTCAGGAAGAGATAATTCATCTAAGGCTCCGCTAGAGAATAGAGAAAGCTTTTCATTCAGTGCCCCAAATAAGAAAGAACTATAATTAGGTGTATATTGGATATATATCATATCAAGTGAGAGACATTGACATGATTGTGTATAGCAGCCTGTGAACAAATCTTTTTTTGTCCTCTCATGCTAAACCCAGGTTTTAATACACTCTGCTTGGACTTTTTTTAAAGAGATTCATCAATCAAAAAGAAAAATGTCTTCACTAGAGAACTGAGAAATGTCTGTAAATTATCTGTGTATGCAAATTCTAGTTGTTTAATGTTAATCTGAGTAGAAAATAAATGGCTTTGCTAAAACCCCTTTTATTATTTTATTATTTGAACCTTTTGCCAACCCTGATTTACAAAAAGAAATTAGGTGTTTTTTTTTTGTTTTGTTTTGTTTTTTGCTGGGGGGGATACCAGGAATTGAACTCAGGGGCACTCAGCCACTGAGCCACATCCCAGCCCTATTTTGTATTTAGAGAGTTGCTCAGTGCCTTGCTGTTGCTGAGGCTGGCTTTGAACCCTGGATCTTCCTATCTCAGACTCCCCAGCCGCTTGGATTACAGGAGTGCAAGAATCTGGCAAAATTAGAGTTTTTAAGGGTAAATATAGGAAAAGAAAATCTCCTTAGAATTTAGACAAATTTCCTGTAAAACAATCTGGCATAGTTGAGTGAAGGATGTGTGAGAAGCTAATTTTTAATATTCTATAAGTTACAGTATAAAATTGTAGAAATGTGCCCTTTGGTTTGTAAGTAAAGCTTTTCCCCCACTTTTTGCTTTCTGCAACATGGTATGCTTCAGTCAGTAGGTTCTTTTCTTTAAATATTTTTTTTGGTTGTAGGTGGACACAATACCTTTATTCATTTATATTTATGTGGTGTTAAGGGTCAGGGTAGAACCCAGTGCCTCACATGTGCTAGGCAAGCGCTCTACCACTGAGCCATCACTTCAGCCCCAGGTTCTTCTTTTCCTTTTTTCTTGTTGACTCTGGCAATCTGTGAAACATTAGTACACACTGATGCTTTGAAAAGGTATCTTCTGAATTGTAAAGCAAGTTCACTTCCCCACCCCTTGAAAGTAATGAATGGTGTCAAATTTTTCCCCTCAATGTTCAAATATAAGTAGATATTGTAACCCAAAACTAGAAAAACTGGAAACATCCCAATAGTCTCAACAGGAAATATAGGAAGGAAACATAGTAAACATGAAACCAGGCACTGGATCAATGTGAACATGTTCAAATGTTTAGGTTTTGACAGAAATTGTGTGGTTGTTGAAGTGTTTCTCTTTTAATGGATAGGACATTACTAATCTTCCCTGTTACTTTACAGCCCAGTTTAAATTAAAGTGTTATTTGCCAAATGTTTATAAGCAAACTTCTAAAAAAGCAGGTTCTTGCATTGTAGTAAACCAAAATCACACTGTGAAAGAAGGATCTGCTTTGAGAGATTTGTATGTGTGCTACTAGGAATTGAACCCAAGCTCTTGTACATGCTAGGCCAGCACTTTAACACTGGGCTATATCCCCAGCTCTAAAGATCTGTCATTTAAAGACAGGAATAGTGAACTTTTTTTTTTTTTTTTTTTTGGTGGTGCTGTGGATTGAACCCAGGGCCCCATGCATGTGAGGCAAGCACTCTACCAACTGAGCTATATCCCCAGCCCAGGAATAGTGACCTTAGTGGATAATAAGAACATTGTCAAGTTTTCTTGGGTACCAGAGAAAGATGGTTGAAGTGAGCAATATAGTCTGCTAGCTTCTACCCAGCCCAAACATTCCCCTTCTTTCCTTCTTAGGGCTTTGCTGAAGTATAGATATGTCCTATAATGACCAAAGGAATAAAGAAGGAATCTTGTGAGGAAAGTTGCTAAGAGCCATTAAATAGATACTTACTGAGAAAGCCTGAAGTAGGAAGTCCATAATGTGTTTAGGATGTAACCCGACTTGGGAAGATTCTACATTATCTTGGCTGCCAGAAATTTGAGATGAATCACTGAAGACAATTAAGTGAAATTAGTCTGAATTGGAGACAACAGGAAACCTCTGAAGGGACACTTCCCTCAAGTGGCTTTATAAGCAGTTGGATGCTCAAAAGAACCTAGTACTGTGTCTGTGAATGACAGACATCCTAATTTGGATAACACCATCAGATTTTAACAACTATAGAGGAAAGTATCTAGAAGCAAGAAAAAATGTTATCATGTATTTTATCAATCATCTTAAAAGAGCAAAAACCTGGTTTCTCCAAACCACCTGGATTACCTGCTACTCATTGAAGTGCAAAGAATTGCTTTTTCAAATCTAAAGATTTGTGTCCCTTCTCTAAAAGTTATATATGCACACTTCAGAGTTCTGAACAACTATACAACTGGCTGAGGCAAACATTCAGGATTCAGTTTTTGATGGGAAATTATCCAAATTGGATGGACAAATAGTTCTGTCCTGGCTTATATTTGTGGCCTATATGTGGAAAACATACACAATATTGCCATTGGTAATTTTACTAAAATTATAAAACAATGAAGCATTGAAAATAAATTTTAAAAACCAGTGGCTGGCAAGGCAAAACTTTTATCAAGCACTAGACTGGTCTTTAATTGTACAAAGTGCAGCCTAAAGAACTGAGAGAAGGGGCTCTTATGATAAAGATGAAACTCTTGCCACTGACATCCTAATGATTAAAGGATTGGGTCTGACAGTATGAGCTAATATAATCTACATTCCTGTAGATTAGGTTAGCTGACATATGACAAACTAAAAATCCCTATTTCCCATGTGAGTGCCCTGATAATCTGTGATGAATGATTCACAGTGAAAAGATGGTATTCAAGCTCTGACAGTGGCTATCTCTATCCAGTTAATACCCTGAAGGTTCATAGGCACACAAAGAAAGGGACCACTGAGAAGGAGACACTTTGCTCAAGCATAGGCCCAGGGTCTTGTGGCAATACCCTCCACACCTGTTCAACCAGCTCATGAGTGAAAGGTTTATCAAACAGCCGAATATTTCTTACTGCAGGTATATGGCTATGCCTAAGAAAAAGTGACCCTGCCCACCATTCAGTACATGTTTGCTGGGCCATTATCCACTTACCAAGAAAGAAAGTCATCCAGCTGTTGAACGATATGCAGGTTATAAGAGGTCACTCTTCTGGCAATAACTGTAGTCACCACAGAATCTGAAATTTGTGTTTTTCTCAAAAAGTTGTTCAAGGAAATGTTCAGTGCCTCTGATCCTGTTTGTTGTCATGTGGTTATAAAAATGACCTTTCATCTTTCCTATCAACCACAAGCACTGAAGAATATAAGGGTTGAATGTTCTCATTTCCTGGATCAGAACTCTCATTAACCCTTAACTTTTACTAAATTGACCCACAGCCCTATTGCAAGCTTTTATCTTTTAAACAGTCATACCCTTTATTGTGTTGTATCTCATACCACAAGTTTACAACTGAACAATATCAAGGGATGTGTTAAGATGTTGGAGTCTTAAGAATCTAGTGAACATATGGTCTGAATCCATATATGTGATTTGGCCATGCTCAATATCATAGGGCCTGATGGAATACAAATTAAGATGACCTAAGCCTTTCATTTTCAAATCAAGGGAAGAAGACCTCCTTTGTTGGTTGGGCTTGGACACAAAAAGCAAAGTTCCCTAAAATGTTTTTTTTTTCAAAAAAAATTTTTCCTTTAGCATAAACTTTTTTTTGTGTAAGTCCCTCATTTAAAACAGTGAGTGGGGGAAAAATTTTAAAACATAATAAACATATTCAATTACTTAAGAAAGTAAAAAAGCTAAATGAATATTATTCCATACGAATTTTAAACATTATTCAAAAGCATTTCAAATACGGAAGAGTTTCAAATGGAATATTTTATTCACATGTTAGTTGTCTTTTTAACATGTACACACACACTGACACACTCTGATTGGTCTGCGTGGAACGAGGGTTGTCTAAATATCCTAAAGGAAAATGAAAAATTAAAAAATATATTAATTTTTCATTAGTATAGGCAATTACGTCCACATCACTAACAAAGCTATTACTGATCTGTCCACGGAAGCAGAGTGTTACAGGGGGAGGAAACTTGTAGGTATTTTCAACAGTGACATAACTGAGATCTCAACATGAGAAAGCTGACAAAACATGGATTTTTGCTGTGAAATTTCTCTTGCAAAATATGGAGAAAAGTCTGTTGATGAGCAATAACAAGAGAAGGTGGTGAACTGTTGCAGTCAATTCTCCTCACAGTATCGTGCAGAGGCATCAAGAAAATTGCTTAGTCCTTTTCTGGGACTAGTTTCAGAACTTTTCCAATTGCAATGGTCTTACCCTCATCTCTTAAGGTAAAACGACCCATCTGAGGAAAATCTTTAAATGTCTCGAGGCAAATAGTTCCTGCTGTCCTTAAACGGGCAATGCACACTTGATCTTGCTTCACAAAACGGGGTCGTGTCTTACTTTTTTCTCCTGATTTTTTGTCTACCAAGGAGATTAAGGCTGTTATCTCAACTTCCTCAATACAAGTATGAATGTGCAGCACCGCATTATAACCTGGGCAGATGATAGATTTGTGCTCAATGATCACTATCTGAACATCAAATGTGCGTCCAGAATGGCAAAGATTACTGGGGTCACAAAGTATGAAGCCTGGAAGAATCTCCTCTTCTTCAATTCCTTTCAGTCTGATTTTCAGGTTTTCACCTGGGGCTACAAAATCAGTTTCAGTATCATCAGAAAGTATTCCAAGAACTTCTACACTGTGCTTGTTTGGCATCATCACAAGTTGCTGGCCTTTAAAAATGGATCCTGATTCCAGCTTTCCCAGGACCACGGTGCCCATATCCTTGTACTTATCCACAATTGGCAGTCTAATTGGTCCATCAATTGATCTGTTGAAGTTTGGCAAATTATCTAAATATGGAATAAATGGTAATCCAGTGTACCAAGGGCAGAAATCTGATTGCTCTTTAATATTTGCTCCGGTCAGTCCTGAGCAGGGCATAAAGTGAATGTCCTTTTTCGGACTGAAGCCGACTTTTTTCAAAAAGGGCACCAGTTTTTCTTTACATTCTTCATATCTCTCGCTGCTCCAATTTACCGTGGGATCATCCATCTTATTAATAAGCACTATTAAATGTTTCACACCTGCCGTTTTGGCTAGCATTGCATGTTCTCTCGTCTGTCCACCTTTTTCAAATCCTGTTTCAAACTCTCCTTTTCTGGCAGAAATTACTAGCACAGCCAAATCAGCTTGAGAAGCACCACCAATCATATTTGGGACAAAACTCTTGTGGCCAGGAGCATCTAAAATTGTGAAATGTTTCTTTTCTGTTTCAAAATAGGCACGACCCACTTCTACTGTTTTACCCTTGTCTCGTTCTTCCTGATTTGTATCTAAGGCCCAGGACAAATACCAAGTTTCTCTGTTTTTCTCCTTAGCTTCTCGTTCATATTTCTCAAGTGTCCTTTTGTCAACCATTCCAGTTAAAAACATGATCTGTCCTCCAATGGTTGACTTGCCAGCATCTACATGCCCAATGAAGACCACGTTTACGTGTTCTTTCTTAGGAGCACCTGAGGGTACGACCACAGATTTTGATTTTCTTATTTCCTCTTTCTCCTCCATCATTTCCTGACCACTTTCTTCAGGGGGCCCTGAATCTCCCAAGGAACAACCCCCAGGCTCTGCTTCACTTACTTCTTTACTGTGCTCCCATGATTCTTCTAGGACCATTTCCACCTCTCCATTTTCTACAACAGGTTCTGAAAGTTCCATGGTAACGCCTGAACTGGAACCTTCACACGACACTAAAGGTTCATCTTTGGAAGGTTCCACAGGTGCCCCCCGTCCCAGGCTTTTACCTTGAGGGTCTCCCGCGCTGATGCAGATTTCGTCAATGCTGTTGGAGCCGGCCAGGGGGGTGGGCGGCTGTGCCGAACCCCGCAGGAAGGACGGCACGAACTCCGCGGCGTGTACATTAGGCACGAAGGGTTTGGCGTTGACGTTGAGCTGGCGGCTGAAGGCCGAGCTGAGATGCTCGCGCGGGGCCTCGGCCACTGCCGAGGAGATTCCATCCCCGCTCGGGGCCGAACCCGGGGCTTCCATGTCCACCTGGTCCCAGCAGTCGGGTGCTGAATCGCTGCTGCTGCTGCCGGGATCCATGGTCTGAGGACCTGCTGTGTGGCGGGGAAGGAGCCGGGTCGACAGGACAGAAAGCGCGGGCTACGCCGGCGGGAGTAAGGCAGAGAAAGCCAAGGGCCACGGGGTAGCGACAGGAACCTTAGCAGCACCGCGGAGGCAGCCAAGTGCCGATGCTGTATTCGCAACTGCGGCGGCGGCAGCAGATATGGCGGCTCAACACCCTCCTCTTGTGTGTGAGCGGATCTCCTCCCCCAAACCCCAACCACTTCCGACTCCTCCACCCCCGACCCAACGCCGGTCCTGGATTGACCCCTTGCTGCCATCCGTAGGTTCGGCCTCCTTAGTTCTCCACCAGGGGTTGAGTCCTAAAGCACACTTTTTAAAATGAAAATTTCCACTACTGTTGTTCACACGATCTGGGAAAACACTTTGACCACAATCCACTGAGTAAACCTTAGACAGGCACACCTGATTTATGGTTTTACTCAAAAATCCAAATAAAAATGAATACTCCAGTTGAACAAATGGAGTCAGGATATGAGTTAATTACCCAGAAACACACAGCAGAAAGGAAAAATGTGGAGTGATTAAGCAGGGACTCATGAAATACATGAAAATGTAGTTGAACTTAGGACGTGCAATTTAAGATCACTCATTAATTTGAAATCCAAAGGCCTTTTGATTTTCCTTTTTTCAATGGGTCCCTATATGCTTGTAACTTCTGCTCATGGCTTCCACATTGAAAGGATGGGGTTACAACTTATTTTCATGTTAAGCACCCTGGCTGTCTGCATAGAGAGAATTTCCAAGAAAAGCATTTTCACAATGGATCTTCTAGACATTTCATATGCAAGTGCCCTGGCTGCCTTTCTGTGGACTCAGATCACATATGTTTTTCCAACCAACTACTCCAGCACCTCCCCAGATTCACAGGTCATGAGTTTCCCAGAGGCATTTTTGAGGCTGGAACTCTACTCATTGCTGGTGTTGGGTTTTCTGTAAGAGTCATTGTCAAGTTTGGACCCCTCCCCAGTGAGCGGTAATGACATGAAGTTATCCCTGTTAGCCTAATTAAAGTGATTATGACTTCTGAGGTGGACAAAGTCCATATGAACCTAATCAATAGAGTGTCACCTTCAGAAAGAATTAACATTTATGCCAAAGCCTAGATGAACTTGTTTATAAATTAATCTAGAGCAAACTGAGTTAGGAAAAAATAAATGGAGGACATTTGATTTTCTAGTACAAGATTGAGTTAGACTTGCATTTAAATTTTTTTTAGTTATTAATAGACTTTATTTATTTATATGCGGTGCTGAGAATCAAACCCAGTGCCTCAAACATGCTAGGCAAGTGCTCTATCACTGAGCCATATCCCCAGCCCTAGACTTTCATTTTAAATAAATCCAAAAACAAAGCAAAATACTATAAAACCAAATCTCTGATTTACAACTTGAGAATTGTATTCTTTTGCTTTTTTTGTGTGGTGCTGGGGATCAAACCCAGGGTCTTGTGTATGCAAGGCAAGCACTCTACCAACTGAGCTATATTCCCAGCCCAGAGAATTGTGTTCTATGGACTTTAAGGGTATAAAAAAGCCTTATATCTAGCAGGCTTGAACCCTTGGTGTTTTCAGTCTGATGCTGCCACTATTTTACTAGCTCTATGCTGTTCCCAAATCATTGGATATTGAATCCTTTCATTCCCTTTCTCTCTGGTAAAGGCTAAATTTTTTACTGTGACACAAAGAGAATGTTCACATCTAATTACAGTGAAAAAAAAAGAAATGAGAGGTGAAATGTGTAGAGATACCTTTGAATAATACCCCACATATATGATGGGACCTTTCTTGGACATTCTATGAAGCTAGGACAGGCTTACTAAGACATCTCTGGGAGAACTTGTCAAGGTTTAGGTTGTTGGGTTCACTTAAGATAATTCATACAAGGAAGCAGGACAGATCTGGAATGTTTCCTTTTCCTGGATCAATGGCATTTGTCATGAAAATATTGGGATGATTGCTACTTGGTAATGTCTCTATTAGAGAACAGAGGATGTTCCACATTTAGAAGCTTAAAGGAGAAATGAGATATAGTGGGTGGGTATACTTATGATCCATCATTATTGGGGTTCAGAGGGAGGCAGGTCAACCTAACAGAGAGTTGCATTGACCAGGTTGTAGTTAGAGAAACAGATCCTATACAAACTAATTTGTGTGTGTGTGTGTTGGGGTGCTCGTCCTTAGTCTCTCTGCTGAGAAGTGTTAAAGGGTTAATCAGTAAATGAGACAATTTTCCTCACCTAATTCTTTTTAAAAAACCGTAAGTACTATCCAATCATTGCTTAATTCACTATTTTCCTTCCTTTGAAGAACTTTTTTATTGTAAAATGTAGCACAAAGGAAGACAATCACATAAAACAGAATGATAGCTCATTGCTTTCTGAAAAAGGAAACACACTTAAAGCCATCACCAAGTCAATAAATAGAAATTTCCCAGCCAACCCAGATGGCCTTCCTCTGTAGTTTCCAATCAGAACATACTCCCTACACCACTATGTAACTGTTATCCTGAGATTTATGATAACCAACAATATGATATATAGTTTTAGCACACAAATGTATATAGTCAAATATTACAGTTCCATTTTATCTAACATTTTATGTCTTTTCTTTTTACTTTTTTTTTCTTTTTTGGTGTTGGGGATTGAATTCAGGTCCTTGCATATGCCAAGCATGCTCTCTATCCCCAGCTCATTTAGCTTTTTTTATACCTATTTTAAGCACCTCTTACACTATAAATCCTCAGTGTATCCCCTCTTTTTCCATGTTACTTATTCATTGAAGAAAGGGGGTGATATGATGTTCTCAAGTTTGCTGACTGTATCCATGATGTATAGTTTAGCTTATTCCTGTTTTCCCTATGTTTTTCCTATATATATCAATAATCAGATTTATGAGCTTGACCAGGTTCAAGCACAATTTTTTAAAAATTTATTTTGTAGTTGTAGATGGACAGAATGCCTTTATTTTATTTGTTTATTTTTAATGTGGTGCTGAGGATGGAACCCATTGCCTCACACATGCTAGGCAAGCACTCTGCCACTGAGCTACAGCCCCAGTCCCTCAGGTAAATATTTTGAAAAGAATATTTCAAGGGGAGTTTTGATTATTTGCATCAAAAGGCACATGAGGTCAGGTTGTTACTCTTTTTACAGTTAGCAGCAATTAGTGTTAATTGTGTAGAATCATTATATGATTAGAGGTTGCAAAATTGTGATAGGGTACTTCTGTCATTCTTCCTTTACTAACTGGAATAATTCTTTAACAAATTTCCCTTTATCAAAATTTTGTTAAATTGAGATATAAATTGTAAAAAGAAGACAGGGAAATATTTGTGTCTTTCCCTTTAGGAGTTTTCAGAAGAATTATTTAGTTGCTTATAATCCTTTGCAGATGAAAAATAAGTATATTTTAAAGGGAAAATTATGAATTATTAGATTTTCATATATTTGATGTGTTTTAAGCAATTCCACTTGCTATATATTTATTAATGATCATTGGCCAGTAGATATCTTTTCATTTTTGAGTGCTTTGGAGATTATTCAAGTAGTCCTTAGTGAATTATTTATTATCTTTTATGACAAGATGTACAGCTAATGTTACATATTTCTACCAAACCAAGAATCTTGGTTCTTAATGATAATAGGGGATGATGGAATGAGATAATAAAATAACGATACATCTGATTTATCCTGTCTACACAAATAGTCTCAGTATTACAGACATCAATATGATTATAGAAAAGTTTTTTTTTCCATCTAAGCTCTTCCTGTTTTTGCCCATATTTCATAATTTTCCTGCATCTGAGCCATTTTTGTTGAGTGCTTCCTAGGTACAAATTATATTTCAATTATTTTATATGCATTATCTCATGTGAAAAAGGTAACTTCATTACAGAAAATAGAACAAGATTTAGAGAAGTTGAGTTAATTACTTAAGGTTGCATAGCTAGTAAATAGTAGACTTGTAGTTCAGATATAGACTATGTTATTCTAAGACCACACTGGCTTATAGTATCTATTATATACAAATAAAGACTTGGTGGTGTTAAATCACAAATGGAAGAAGAGGATTAAAATCTTAGAGTATCTGGAGAAAATGTAAATAGGAGTGAATTTAAGGAAGAAATATAATCCAATGGTGTTCCTTTGTGAGGATTTAGAGGTGGCTTTGTGAAGATTGTGAGGGAGGATTGAAACAAGAAACATGAGGCATGAGGGAAGATTTAGAATAGACTCATACGGTATGGGGGATGTGGCTGACTTGCAAATAATACAATTATTTAAAAAAATAATTCCAATTAACCCAGGTGCAGTGATGCACACCTGTAACCCCAGCTATTCGGAAGGCTAAGTCAGGATGATCACAAGTCCAATGCCAGCTAGAGCAACTTAGTGAGACCTTGCCTCAAAATAAAAAATAAAAAGAGGGCTGGAGGGGTCATGGCTCAGTGATTGAGCACTTGCCTCACATGTGTGAGACACTAGGTTCAATTCTCAGCACCACATATAAATAAATGAATAAAATAAAGGTCCATCAACACCTAATAAGAACATTAAATAAATAAAGAAAAAGAGCTGGGGATGTAGCCTAGTGGTAGTGTGCTCCTGGGTTCAATCCCTAACACAGCAAAATAATAATAATTCTAATGAAATAAAAGCAGTTCAGAGTGAAGAACATAATACACCCAGATTTTGAGATCCTCTTTCCCCAACTTATATCTAGCATCATTGGGTAGCCTGGAGCATAAGCAGAGTTTTAAGTTTCATCCAGGCGTAAGGAATAGTGGTGTCAGGTAGGTTGAAAGGAGAAAAGAAAAACATTGAGGAGGTAATGAACACAGGATTGAGAACACTTTGCTGTATACCTCCTATTATTTCTCTCAGCATACATTCCAGTGTCTGTGTACTGAAAAGGTTGGAAATCTTAAGTCTCCTTTTCCTAGAGTTCTTGCTATTAGGGTTCCAGGTGTGTTTTTCCATTTGCCAATATGATACACACTGTCCATATTTCATGTAGAATCTATCTAAGTATAGAGAGATATGAAGTAAGGCAGGCATGACTTGGAAGTGTAGATCTAGCTTCGAGAAGAATCTCCCTTGAGTCAACAGTTCTGGAGAAGTTTCTTATTTCCTGGAGGACAACAAAAACACTTTTTAGGGCTTGGGATGTAGCTCAGATGGTACAGTGCTTGCCTTGCATGCACAAGGCCCTGGGTTCAATCCCCAGCATCGTCAAAAAAAATTAATTTGGGGGCTGGGGTTGTGGCTCAGTGGTAGAACATTTGCCTACCAAGTGTGAGGCATTGGGTTTGATCCTAAGTACCACATAATTAAACAAACTAATTAATTTTAAAAAAAACAAAATAAAGATATTGTGTCCATATACAACTAAAAAATATTAAAACAAAACACTTTTTAAATCTTTGTTTTTTTTGGGGGGGATACCAGGGATTGAACTCAGGGGCAATCGACCACTGAGCCATATCCCCAGCCCTATTTTGTATTTTATTTAGAGACAGGGTCTCACTGAGTTGCTTAGTGCCTCGCTAAGTTGCTGAAGCTGGCTTTGAACTCACAATCCTCCTGCCTCAGGCTCCTGAGCTTCTGGGATTACAGGCATGGGCCACTGAGCCTGGCAACAAAGACACTTTATACCTAGAAACCACAGTTGCAATAGAAGCTTCCCCATTCTCCTGCTACCTAACTGTGGCAGAGGTGGGAATGCCCTTAGAAGCCAATTTGGCTATATTATTGTGGTAATCATTCTGAGGGGGCAGAAATAGATCTTATTCCTCTAGCCGCTAAATGCATAGAATTTATAACTCTCTGTGTTAATTCTACCTTAATCCCTGTGCTAATTAACATAGAGTATATTCTGTTAACATTAATCAAACACTGACTTGAACTAGTACCACACAGCTAAAGTTCAAATGCAAGGCCTATCATTTCTAAATTTCTCTGTTAATTTTTAGCCACTTGTGCCTCAGTTTTCTTCCCTGAGAGATGGAGATGTATCCACAGGTACAATATGGGGATGCAAGGATGTATAGAGGTGACAAAGAACCACAGAGGTTGGAATTATGATGCTTCAACAGCTTCATTTACAATAGCTTGTACCTATCACTATTATAATAGATTGTGAGAGATCAGGCTATTATGCTTGACAGCCAACTATGGGAACTGTCTATCTAAAAATAGCCCAAGTTTGAGGTTAAGAGGGAAAACAATGCATCTCCTTTCTGAGGCAGGCTTCATTTCCTGCAATGCCCATTCTGTGTACTATGGAAAGTTACTCATCTACTGCTTACAGTGTTAGGTGAAGAAGAAGCTACAAAACCAGAGGCAAGACTATAGTGCTGTTGTTTTCAGGCCAGTTCACAAGCAATTAACAGGAAAAACATGAATAAGTCTAAATCTGAAATTATTAGTCACTTTGCATTTATAGTTTTCTACCAGTACTAAAAACTGCTACAATAAAATTTGTAGAATCACCCTCAGCAAGAAATGAATTACCAGTTAGACAACTTCTAGCTAACTGTAGTATAATTTGGGGGTTAAAGTGTAGAAAGAGGATGGGCATGGTGGGGTACACCTGTATTCCCAGCTTCTTAGGAGTCTGAGGCAGAAGGGTTACAAGATTAAGATCAGCCTCAATTATTTTTTAAGATCACAGTTTTTCATGTCTTTGGTTGTACACCAGCCTCAAAAATTTTGAGAGACCTTTAGCAAATTAGTAAGACCCTGTCTCAAAGTAAAGAATAATAATAATAATAATAATAATAATAATAATAATAAAGAAAAAGGCCTGGGTATGTAGTTCAGTGGTAAAGCAACCCTAGATTCAATACTCAGCACCAGAAAAAAAAAAGAAAAAAGAAAAAAATAGGTATGTAAAGAGTGGGTCTATAGATAAACATGGTAGCAAAACAATTCTTGCATGTGGGCCAGAAATCCCTATGCAAATATTAATCTTTAAAAAAAAAAGAAATTACAAAATTAAAAAAAAATATTAATCTTTCAGAGTAATATGGAAAATTCAAGAGATTGTCTAATACTCCAACATTTAATCTAACACTTCCTAGGTGACAGCCTATACACATGTGCTTTTATTTGAATGTATGGGTCCCTTCAAAATTTCATATCAAAATACAATTACTTATATAATAATATCAAGGCGTGGGATAGTATCAAGAGAGGATTGGGTGTGCCAGCTATTCCTTCATGAATGGATTTAAAATCCTAATAAAATAGATTTCACACAGTATACAGCATCTTCTGTTTTGTTGTCTTCAGTTATATGAGGACATATAACATATAATATATTCAGCTCCTCTGGAGAATACAGACCCAAGAACCAAGTTGGAAGCAGAGACTGGGCCTTCACATGATACTAAACATTCTTAATCTTGAGCTTGGACTTTAACCACTAGAAACATGAATATGAATTTGTTTTGTCTTTATAAATTAACTGGTTTCAACTATTTTATTAGAGTATAATTAAGATACTAAGGCACCAAGTAATCATGGGTCAAAATGTTTTATACAACCTAGAATATTCATGCTTTACAATATGCTAACAATTTTGGGTCAAGCTCATTTTACCATGACATAGGCCAGCAAGTTCTAACTCCTATGTTAGAAATCAGAAACTTATAGCTAAACAAGTGCTAAGTATCAAGAGACTAGAGCACTACAAGGTTCTGGAAGTAGAGCAGGAACAGATGACCCCATGGGCTAGCACAGGGCAAACACTGGGAGTATGAATTGATAGTAATGTGAAGAGATCAAGTTTGCAAATTCAGAGACAATCAAATCCATGAGCTGAACAGCGGTCACTTGTTTCCCAACAAAGTAGAAAGGTCCAATAAGGAAGAATGAGCCTCAGTTCTTCTGTCTCCAAATGTAGTAACACTTGAATAACTACATTTGGAGACAGAAGAATTGTCTCTGTCAAGACAGCCAAGTGGTAGTTTCAGTTTTAAACATCCAGGAGAGGAATAAAGTAATGTTATCATGTAACAATCAAGTATGACATCAATACAGTTAAGTCACTTAGCACACTTTCAGCACACATGTGCTAAGCACCTGCCTTGTGACTGCCCTTGTGTTCCAGGAGGCAAATTTGGAATTTGAGTTTACATCATGAAGGAAAATTTGCATGTCCACAAGAATAATAACGGACAATATGTAAACACATCAAATGTGATTACATTTGGAGTCCATAGTAGATCTACAAAAAAAAAAAAAAAAGAGAGATCCTTTCTATCACTTGCAATTCTAGGTCTTGAAAATTGCTAAGTGTAGTTCTTAAGTGTACTCACCACTAAAATGGTATGTATGTGAGGAAATGCATATGATAACTAGCTTGATTTAGCCAATCATAACGTATACATATTTCAAAACATGCTGCACACAATGAATACACACAATTTTTGTCAGTTAAAAATGAAAAATTTTAAGTGCTGGGAATAAATTCATTCTTTAGAAATTAGGTAAACAGGCACATTGAAAAACAAATCACTCTCCACATGGCATATGCACTACAACATGTGGATAGCAACTAGGGGATAAAGCAAGTTTCTCATCAGAGAAGAATTGCATCTAACTAGTGAAAAAGGAACATAGAGTTCAAACATCCCCAGTTTGAGCCTCAAGTGACACAGTGACCACAAAGACATGCTTGCATTACACAGCAGAGACATCCACAGAGTCTGTGTCCCCTGATGGACTTAAGCAACACTGCCTCTGGGGAAAGATCACTCCAGAGTGTGATGAAGACTCTAGACCCAACTCCCAATTGACAAGAAAGGCAGCAAACAGAGGAATGTGCTAAACATTGCCAGTGAACAGAAATCAGCCCAATCCAGCAGGGGACATTCAACAAAACAAAGGACTCACTTCTCCCAAGAAAGAGGAGAGGGGGAGTAAATTCTACAGAGGATTAATAGGCACAGCAACCAATTGCAATGCAGCAGACTGGAGCAACCTGGAGTTGGTAAACACATTAGTACTTGGATAAGACAACAGGGAAACATTTTCCCTCAGAAAATGTTTTAATCTTGAAAATGTTAAGGAATTATCTGTAATTGTTGAGAATCAAGAGTGGCATGTATTATGTTTTTACAGCATCATTGAAAGCTGTCTTTTGCTTTGAGGGATATGTTTTGTGGTATATATGGATTAATTAACATGACATGAAGGCAGGGGACAGTAGCATATGCAGATGAAATAGAATTAATTGACTTACGTGATTGGTGAAGATAAATGTCGTCTACCTGTGTCTTATGATATTAAAGCTTGTCATGTGTCTGCTTCTCAGTTCTTACAACAGAAAACATTTTGGGGAGGGGGACTGAGGATTGAACCCAGGGGCACTTAAGCACTGATCCCCAGGACCTGGTTTTTGTTTTTAATTTTCAGAGTGTTGTCTCCCTGTGTTGCTTAGGGCCTTGCTAAATTTCTGAGGCTGGCTTTAACTTTTCATGCTCCTGTGTCAGTTTCCTGAACTGCTATAATTATAGTCATGTGCCACCATGCAAGGACAGAATACATTTTAAATACCTAAAGACACCACAATATAAACTGATAAGATCAGAATTTCTGGGAATGCAAGTCAGGGCACCTATATTTCTAAAACTTATTTTTAAATGAGTAAGGAAAAGTTCAGAGGCAATGATACCAACAGCCTGACCATTTTTTTCTTTTGATGGGAAACCTGGAGGTGCACTTGCACTGATTTGGCTGATCAGAGATGCCACAAGCACACTGAGGCTTCCATCCTCCAGCTCAACTATTTTTAACAAGTTGACTCTTGTGCATTTCACAGTGTGGCTGCAATATCTCCAGTCTCCCTTATGGCATTGCAACTGCCACCATCCTCTCTCACATCCATCCCTCTGATTATGACACAGCTTCTTGTACAGAAGCTCCAAACACAGTCTCTGTGTACCTCTTTGGACAGGGCTGAATCTCCTGGTCACCCTTAGCTGCAGGAGAGGCTGGAAAAATCATCATTTGAAAAGGGTGTAGATATGAATGATTTGGAAAAATCTTAAATTTCCCCTGAGACTAGACATACTTCTTCTTTGAACTAAATTAGGGGTTTTATTTATTTATTTTTACCCTTGGGCCCTTGTAATTGTGGCTATTTGGCCATCAATCAACAAATTCTGTCAGATGGCAGAAGCAGAACTTGTAGGTCAAGAACACTGTCAGGTGAAGTTTTGAATATAGACTGAAGAGAATAAACTCACAAGGAATGAGCCTCACTTATGTCTAGGCACTCTGCCTAAGTGCTACATTATTCAGTCCCCACAATGGTTCTACAACAGAATAACTGACATTTTTTCCATGTTATACATGAAAGACTATAGGATCACAGAGCAGAGGTCAAGTTCTTTTGCTCAGCATTCTGATAGATGGCTTCCTGTGCATTAATTTTTCCCTGTGCCATGGATCATAGCCACTTTCGAGTTTTGCCAAGATCACTGTGGCAAACAACTATGTGGGAAGGAAAAGAGGTTGACTGTTTGCACAAAATAGTGTGAGATATATTCCAAGTCATGAAGGGGACATATTTTGATTCTGTGCTGCTGACAATGGTTAGAGCAAAATAGTAGCTGAGAACTGATGCTTGTCCTTGCCACGTATGATATTTGCTAGGGTCACAAGAGGTAAGTGGGTTCACAAGAACTGTTAAGCACTGATACATGAGCACAGGGCCCAACACTCATATTCACAAGTCTGGGAGACTTAATGACCTTTCCATACTCAGAGGTGCTGTCATGCTCATCATTTGGGCAGCATGACTGACCACCTAATCACAGGAATAAATCTGAGGAGCATTTGTTCCCATGAGGTCCTGCAGTGCCCAGCCCATTTCCTTCCAGAACACCAAGGAAAGTTCCAACAATGTTTTCCACCTGTCTCAAAATATGTCTTCATAGTAATAACAGATTGCCTTCTATGGAGGTAAGTGGTCTTCTTTGATTATTTTGATTTTATTCTTCTAATATCTTTTACACACACACACACACACACACACACACAATCTAAAGTAACAATCTAAACTTGTACCTTAGGATGAGATAAAAAGAAGAACCAATTAAATCTAAAGTAAACAGAAGAAAATAAATTATATCATTGGAACAAAAAATCAATGAAATTTGAGCTGTGGCTGTAGCTCAGTGGCAGAGCACATGCCAAGCATGTGTGAGGCACTGGGTTCAATCCTTAGTACCACACACACATACACACACACACACACACACACAAACTAAACAAATAAAGGTGTGCTGTCCATCTGCAAGTATAAAAAATATAAAAAAATCAATGAAATTGAAAAGAAAATATTGAAAGATTACAGTTACAAAATGAAAAATTGTTTTTAAAAGGTGTTCTATAAAATTGATAAGTTTCTGTGCAAGCTAACTAAGAAAGCAAGAGAAGATACAAATTACTAATATCTGAAACAAAAAGAAAATACGTAAATATAGATCACATGGACATGAAAAGGATAACAAAGTAATATTCTAAACCATGTTCCTTCAATAAATTTGAGAACCTTGATAAAATGGACCTTTAAGATATGATCTGCTGAAACTCACTGTATCTGAATAGGTAGGTGTACAACTATTGTGGAAATTACATCTATAACTAATAACCTTCCCAAACAGAAAACATGAGACCCAGATATGACATTGTAGAGTTCAATCAAATGTTTAAGAAGAAATCATACTCATGCTTTATAATATCTTTCAGAGAAGAAGGACAAAAAATATTTCTAACCCATATTACAAGGTCAGCATCATTCTAATACCAGAACCCAGTGGAGAAATGATAGGAAAGAAGATATGCAAGTGTATATTTCTAGTAAGCATAGATGCAGAAGTCCTGAACAAAACATTAGCACCTTGAATCCAACTATATATATATATATATATATATATAAATAATATATATCTTAAGTGTATGGGCTTTATCCCATTCATGAAGGATAGTTCAACACTCAAAAATAAATTAATGTAATTAATCAGATCAATGGACTAAGGAAGAAAATTCCTATGATCATATAAAGATGCAGATAAAGTATTTGACAATAATCAGTACCCATTAATAACAGGAGAAAATCTATTTTTTTAAGAGATAGTGAGAGAGGAGAGAGAGAGAGAATTTTTAATATTTACTTTTTAGTTCTCGGCGGACACAACATCTTTGTTGGTATGTGGTGCTGAGGATCCAACCCGGGCAGCATGCATGCCAGGCGAGCGCACTACCGCTTGAGCCACATCCCCAGCCCCAGGAGAAAATCTAGATGGTCTAGGTTTTGGTCATGACATTTTAGATAATACAGCAAAGGCATGATCTATGAATGAAATAATTAATAAGCTGGAATGTATGAAAAATAAAATTTTCTGGTCTGTGAAAGACTTTTAAGAGAATAAAAAGTACAACCCATAGAATGGGAGGGAATTATTTTCAATGTTATGTCTGATAAAGGCCTATTATCTAAATTATACAAATAACTAGTTAAACTCAAAAATAAGACAAAATGATTACAACATTGAGTCAGAGACCTTGTCAAACATCTCACAAAATATGTACTAATAAAAGATTAGCATATGAAAAATTTTCAACATCATGTGCCATTGAAGAAATGCAAATTAAAACAATGAAGTACCACTATATGCCTATTCCAAGGGTCAAGATTCAGAAAAGTGAGAACACCAAATGCTGGTGAAAATATGGAGCAACAGAAACACATTCAATATTGGTATGAATGTAACATGATACAGCCCCTTTGGAAGAGTTTGGTAATTTTTTACAAAATACACATACACTTATCATGTCATCCATTACATTCCTTGGTATTTAATCAAAGGAGCTGAAACTTAACTCCACATGAGAACCTATATAAGAAGATTTATTCTATTTTATTCATAGCAACCAAAACTTGGAGGCAGTCAAGATGTCCTTCAGTAGTACAGAGGATAATTCATCTTCTAGTGCACCTAGAAGATGAAATAGTATCCTGGACTAAAAAAAATGAGCTATCAAGTCATGAAAGGGTATGAAGAAAATGTAAATGAATGACTAAGTGAAAGAAGTCAGTCTGAAAAGACTATGTATTGTATGAATCCAAGTATATGGCACTCTGGAAATGGCCCCATATAGAGACAGTAAAATGATAAAGTCTTGCCAAGGTTTTGGGGTCCAGATGGGATGAACTCAGGTCTTTATCATGTAACATCAAGGGACCACTGAGAAGTCCACTGAGATTTTAACTGCTGTCTGTTGAGCATCTTGGTTACAGGTTCTCTATAGCTTAAGTGTGGACAAATGCCTCAAGGAAGAAATACACCTTATATGTGTCACTTCTCTCTGCCTTTCTAGTACCTGATATCTTAACTACTCAAGTATTGCCTGGTTTGGAAGACTGAACCCTAAGTTAGGTTTCCCTGGCCTCATGTATTTTCCAAAGTGCTGTTGTCTTCTCTGTTGCTTAGTGGATTTTTGTCCATGGAATGACATCCTCTCACTCAGGGAAGTTTAGATTCCAGTAAATTCTCTGAGGGAAAAAAGAAGTACAAGTTAGTAAAATATCCCTTGGTGATCTTGTCTATCTTCCAGATTTAAAAAAAAATTTAGTTGTATATAGACTGAATGCCTTTATTTGTTTTTATTTGGTGCTAGGATTGAACCCAGTGCCTCACACTTGTGAGGCAAGTGCTCAACCACTGAGCTACAACTCCAGCCCGGATTTTTTTTTATACTGATGTCCTGGACACGAAAGAAATTATGATGCCTTTAAAGAGAATAATTTTTTCAGTGTAATAAACAATTTTATTTCATAGAAATAAACAAATTGCTCATATCTGTAAATATTCTAATGAGATTGTTATATTGAGAAAATAAAACACTTCAAAGAAAAATTTTGTTTTAATTTCAAATGTGAGGTATATATTTATATATATAAATATACACACTATATATGTTACACAATATATATGTATCAGGAGGTTGGTAGCAGGCTAGATGTGTGGTTCTCTCCCAGAGGATACCATAAGGCTGCAGTCCAGTTGGGGGCTAAGGCTGCAATTTCCAAGATGGCTCACTCATATGGCTGTTGGCAAGAGGTCCAGTTTCTTTCTTACTGTAAGTCTGTAGGAGGCTTCAGTTTCAGACTCTGTGAATTTCTTCATAATACTCCTTGAATAAGCAGTCTAACAACATAGAAACTGGTTTCCCTCCCACTGTCTTTAAAGGTTCAAGGCTTTGTTACATAATTATTTTCTCATATACTAGAAGCTAATAATTGGTCTAAGAATGCTTACATAGAAAAGAAAGGGGACTTCTGTTTTCAGTCAAGATAAAATCAGTGAACTAGATTCACTTCTTATGGTTTCAGAAGTTTTAGTTTATAGTCAGCCAACTCCAATGCCCTGGACCTGAGATAAAGTAGAACACCATGGCAGGATGGTGTGGAAAAGAAAGCTACTCAGCTCAGGGCAGCAGGAGAGCAACCAGAATATTTTTTCTTTTATCCAGCATTCTTTTGAAAAATTATACACACACATACACACACATATATGTATATTATATATGTCTATAATATATGTATGTATAATACATATATAAATATATAAAACATATAAACATATGTATATATTATATATAAATTATAGATATTTATACATCCTACTCTCTTTATATATATACACACACATATATGCATAAACTCACCTATATATGAACACATATATAGCATATATGTATAATATTGCATAAATTATGTGTATTTTAGTTGTCAATGGACAACTAAATTAAATAAACTAATTAATTAATTAATTAATTAATTTATTTATTTATTTATTTATATGTGGTGCTGAGAATCAAACCCAGTGCCTCCCTCACACGTTAGGCAAGAACTCTACCACTGAGCCACTACTCCAGCCCTATCCAGCATTCTTACTTTCTGTGATTGAAAGGACTATAATGAGCCATTTCATCACATTCACAGCTGCAATTATAAATGACAAACATATATATATATATATATTTATTTCTTAAAAATAAATATATAGCTAGGTGTGATATCATACATTATAATCCCAGCTACTGGAGAGGCCAATCACAAGTTTATAGCCAGCCTCAGCAACTTAGTGAGACCCTGTCTCAAAAAAAAATTAAAAAAATGTGTGGATGTAGCTCAGAGGCAGAGCCCCACTGGATTCAATACCTACTACCAATGTAAATAAATAAATATTCAGATTCATCTTTAAAATATTTAAAAATAACACTAATATTGAGACATCCTACTGTATATAATATTGTGACTTTTTAAAATATATTTTTTACTTTTTGATGGACATTTCATTTATTTATTTATTTTTATGTGGTGCTGAGAATCAAACCCAGTGCATCACACATGCTAGGCTAGCACTCTACCACTGAGCCACAACCCTAGCTCAATATTGTCATTCTTATGCACAAAAGGGAGCCACAAATGTCGTGGTGTAAGAAAATCTGGAACAGTTGAGGGATCTGGACCAGTCACTTACTTTAGTGGTAGAAAGCAAGCAGGCCTGGCGTTTCTCAGATATCTACGCTGTAGCAAGTGCTGAACAAGTTGCAGAGTCTCTGGACTCTCTACCAAGTAGCAGAGAGATATCAAGATCTGTAGCTCCTGGCTATCCAACCACCAGCAACAGATGACTAATGTATGTATTTTCTTCCCCTAGAGAAACTGGTAGATAAAGAATAAGAGGGTCAGTGATATCAGATAACTGAAAAACAAGCCAGGGGAAAAGTTTTATATTCTATGGGTCCATAGCCCCACACTCCCAAATTAATTTGACACTGGATGGCCCTGGAAAGCACTTTCTGCCCCTATAGGCAACTCCAGTCACAGTTCATCAGGGGCTCAGGTATGTTTAGAACAATGCAGTTCAAAAGTGTGTTGCAAAGGCTCATAAAATTAAATGTATTGGAACTGTAAGCATGTAAGAAGGTCAGTACCAATAGGCCAAACCTTAATAAAAAATCTTCATGTAAAAATAGAAAGATACAAAAAGATCAATGGTCTCTTTATGTAATATCTAAAATATGCAAGGCCTATAAGAAAATGATTCATCATATTTAGAACAGGGAAATCACAATTTAAATGAGAAAACACAATTGACTGACACCAGCAGAATCTCACAAAGATTTTAAAGTAGTCAGTATAAAATGGATTGAAGAATAATTAAGGATTGCTGTGAAGTAAGCAAAAAATAGAAAATCCCTACCAAGTTATTGAGCTTATAGAAAAGGACTAATGGAAGCTATAAAATAAAATGTACAATAAACAAAAAAAATTATAAACTTGCTGGAGTTCCATAGTAGAGTGGAAAGAACAGAAGACAGAATCAGTGAACCTGATTACATATAGATCAACAGAATATGCTCAATCTGGAAAAAAAGGAAAAACAAGTAAACAAAAATCAACAGAGATTTAGGGAGTTATGGGACAAAAAAAAAAATAAAAGGTTAAGCATTTGAATCATCAGTTTCAGGAAAGAGTGAGTATTTGGGAGCTAAAAACAATACTCATGTATTTTTGAGGAACCAGCGAGGTACTGACATGTAAAGAGCTTTGAATTTGCAACTCTCGTTTTTAAAATAAAGCTGGGTAAACTTAAAAATCAGTGAATTTTCTTGGTCCCATCAGACAATTAAGTTGTCAGGGCAAACCACTATCCTTAAATTTAAGGAACAGGTGAGTCCAGAGAGTCACAACCAAGATCTGGTTAACAGGAACAGAAATTAATTGAGCTGTAACTGGCTAGAAATTCACACTGTAATTTTGAAATATGGACTAGGATAACAATGAATAATTTCAGAGGGGTACACTCCTGGGTGTGCGTGAACAATAGTCCCCTGATTTTTAAAAATGTTTTGTAGTTGTAGATGGACAGCATGCCTTTATTTCATTTATTTTTATGTGGTATAAGAATCGAACCTAGTGCCTCACACATGCCAGGCAAGCGCTCTGCCACTGACCTACAGGCCCAGTCCAGTCCCATGGGTTTTTACCTCTAGGAATCCAATTAGGTTCTGACAGTGGAGATCTCAGTAGTCCCCTAGTTGTCTGATAGGAAAGAATGATCATTGTGGAACACTTCCAGAGCCTTCTCCATAACAAAGTCCAAATCTCCAGGGGAAACACTTTACAGAGCCTTGTTTAGAGCCAAGGAGAGGACATTCTTACTCAAGTTGCTTATATCTTTCTGTTCTCATTTAAGGCATGGGTGGAGACAAAATTCTGAAGGTCACAAGCCAGGGACAAATTTCAGTAAAAGCACTGAGATTTATTATTTATTTATTTTTAATTAAATTTTAATTGGTACATTATAATTATACATGGAAGATTATAGAATGATCTCTTTTTCCTCATACCTTTCCACAATACCAAAAGGTATATCCTCTAAAATAACACTAGATTAGAGCTGAAAGAGGTATAACATACAAAACTTTCTTTGAGCAAGAATACTTCAGAGAATACCAAAGTCAAAAAGCAATAGCACCAGTGGAATTTGCAGACTTTGAATCTTCGTGCTACAGGAAACTTTGAACAAAGTCCAAATCCTATCCCTATTCACATAAATCCACATATCATATGCCTATTTACTCCTGTGCCTACTTCCTGATAAAAACATGTACAACTTTCAACAAGAAAAATATAAGGAAAAAACAGTCAAGCATTAAAATCAAATCTATTATGTCACAGATGTTAGAATTATCAGATGGGGAATTTAAAATGATAATGATTAACATGTTAAGAGTTCTAATGGAATAAAACAGACACATGCAGGAACAAATAGATAAAGTAGATAGAAACTATAAAACAGAATCAAAAGGAATGCCAGAATTCATAATACTGTGAAATACCATTGATGGGAGCAGTAGATATGACCTGGTTAAGTAAAGAATAACTGAGCTTGAAGATCGGTCAATAGAAACTTCCTAAAATTAAATTCAAAAAGAAAAATGCAAAATACAAAAAGCAGGGTAGAACATTCAAGAACCTTGGGATAATTCATAATACATAATATACCCCAAATTGGAAAACCAGAACAAAGAGAAAAGTGAGCAGAAGAAATATTTGAGGGAATAATGAAAGAAATTTCCAAACTTAATGATGGGTACTGAATCATACCTATAGTAAGCTCAGAGGATGTCAACAATATAAAAACAAAAAAAAAAAAGAAAGAAAGAAAGAAAAGAAAAAAGCTACATCATTGCATGTCACATTCAAACTTCAGAATGGAAACAACAATGAGGAAATCTTGAAAACCAGGGAAAAAACTCTTATCTGAAGAGGAACAAGGATAATAATTATGGACTCTTGTCACTAGTCATGCAAAGAAAAAAAGGTAGGGGAGCTGGGTGCAGTGGTGCACACTTGTAATCCCAGTGACTCACGTGGCAGAGGTAGGAGAATTGCAAGTTCAAGGCCAGTGTCAGCAATTTAGCAAGGTCCTGTCTCAAAATTAAAATTTAAAAGGGCCAGGGATAGAGCTCAGTGGTATAGTGCTCATGGATTCAATTTACAGTGCCAAAAAAGAGGAAATCTCTAGTGTAAAAAAATAATTTATCAACCTAGGATCACTACATTCCTAGCAAAAATTATTCTTTAACATTGTAGAATAAATACTTTCTCTCTCAAAGAAAATTGAGAGTATTATCAACATCAGACCTTCCCCTGCAGAAATAGGGGGAAAAAGTATACAAGAATGTAAGGATTTTGAATTATATTACCAAGACTGCCCCAAGTAACCCCTGGTCTGTATTCCCCAGGTAGTTTCCCAGCACACTGTAATTCGACAAAAAAAAAAAAAAAAAAAAAAAAAAAAAACCCAAAAAACCCAAAAAAACACTGTGGAGCTTTACAACCATAAGTGCCTGATGTCTTTGATATTAGTTTGAGATAAGCCAGGTACATTCCAGTCTGGATGACTTTACTTTTGTCTGGGACACTTTATAATCCCTCCCTTTCTATCCAAATTGTGTGGATCCACTGTTCTTACTGCTGTAAGTGAGTCCCCTCGAAGACTGTGTTCTGCAACTCTGAGTCTGTCTGCCTCTTTCTTCAGTCTCACAGCACTTGGGGTCATTTCTCATACACTGGAATCACACTGTTCCTGAACAAAGAAGAAAAATTATATAAGTCAGAAATTTAGATTTATATGAAATGTTTACCTAAATAAATTTGGACTTACATGAAGTGTTTTAGGGAAGGATAAACTAAGACAAAATATTTTATTTTTTCTTATTATTAATTTACTTAAAACAAGTATTTTAAATAACAAGAGTGATGATGTATCAGGTGATTATAGAATATAGAAAAGTGAAATGAATGACAGTAATGTAAAAAGAGGCAAAGCAACTTTAATAAAAGTTATATGCTACACGTGTGAGATGAATAGTATTAAAAAACTTTCAGGCAAGCATATTTGATACAATAAGAGGAAAAATACATTGATTTATTTTTTTGGTACTGGGGATTGAACCCAGGGGTACTCAACCTTTGAGTCATATCCTCAGCCCTTTTTTAATGTTTTATTTAGAGACAGGGTCTCACTGAGTTGCTATCTGCCTCACAAAATTGCTGGGGCTGGCTTTGAACACTTGATCCTCCTGCCTCAGCATCCCGAGCTGCTAGGATTACAGGCATGTAATCCTGTAATCCTAGCAGCTCGGGATTACAGGATTACATGTAATCCACCACACCAGCTAATGTTTTTTTTTTTAATAAAATTTTCAATTCAAATCATAGGGGGCAGAAAAAGAACAAGAGAGGAAAGAAAAGGAAATTCTAAAGTGATTCAAGTAACCCATAGGAATGCAAAAATGCAAACAAGGAAATAAGAAAGTAGACAGGAATGAAATCTAAATTTTATATCTGGAAATATCCTTCAGGATTGAAAATAAAAAAAAGACTTTTTAGAACTAGAAAAACTGAGTGTTGTATAAATACCAAGTAAAAGACAGAGGTTGTTATAGTGCATTTTTTTAAAATTAGCATCCTTATGTTGTCTGCAACAACCCATTTTAAATTAAATGATTCTGAGAGGTTGAAAGTAAAAGAAAGACATACCATTACTAGCACTAATTAAAAGAACTCTGGAATAGTATATTAATTTCAGACCATTGAGTGCATAAAAATCACAGGTATCTACAGAAATGTTATAGCCAAGAGACACCTAAGGAGGCAAGACTACTAAATATAATTTACTATCCAAGACGAGATCTTAGAATATGAAAAGGAGATTGTAGGGAACAGAATCTGAATACAGTAATAGACATTAGTTAATAACAATGTATCACTTATGTTCATTAATTGATATGAATATTACTATACTAACAAGTTAATAATGATAATAATGAAGAAATCTGGATGTGGGATAAATGGGAACTCCCTTTACTCCCTTCCCAGTAATTCTGTAAATTCAAACATGTTCTAAAATATAAAATGACATGTTATTTATAGGGGAACACCAATTCTTGTGAAAGGAGATTTCTCATTTCAAAGCATGGAGGATATAAGGAAAGAGTCTTATAAGTTTTTCAAATTCTTAAGGAAAGAATGACAACTGTAAATTGTATACCTGGAGATATCCTTCAGGAATGAAAAGCAAATAAAGACTAAGATACTTTATCACTTGCTGATCTACCCTTACAAAGTGGCTAAGGAAGCTCTCATTACAGAAAGAATAACTGAGGTGACTTTCACCAGTGACAGTATTATACATACCTATTGTATTCAAGCATGTCCATGTGACTTACCTGGGTCTATGGTACTTGTAATTCAAAAATACAAGTTTTAAAAATAGGTCACAATATGCCTTTATTTATTTATTTATTCATTTATTTAGTTATTATTTTTGAGATAGGATCTTACTCTATTGCCTCAAACTCATCATTATCCTGCCACTGGTTCCCGAGTAGCTGGGACTATAGACATGCTTCACTGTGCCAGGCCTCTCTCACATCTATTGATACGTCAGATACATTTCATCCCCGGTCTTTCAAATAACATCATGTGATGTTACCTCCAATAAGAAGCTTTAAAAGCTGGACACACACACACACACACACACACACACACACACACACACACACGCACACACTTTTAAATAGAGCATTATAGTTATATGTAGTAGTTGGGTTCATCTTGACAAATTCATACATGCATAGAATTTGATTTCAGTTCATGTTCCACTCTCTTCCCTCCTCCAATTCTCCTTCTACTACTCTACTGACCTCCTTTTCATTCATCTACTTATTTACTTATTTGTTTGTTTATTTATTTTGGGATACCAGGGATTGAACTCAGGGACACTCGACCACTGAGCCACACCTCTTTCCCTATTTTGTATTTTCATATATATATATATATATATATATATATATATATATATATGTTTAGTTTTTTAGGCGGACACAATATCTCCATTCTACATTTATGTGGTGCTGAGGATTGAACCCAGCGCTTCATGCATGCTAGACAAGCACTCTACCACTGAGCCACAATCCCAGCCCCACCTATTTTGTATTTTATTTAGAGAGATAGTCTCACTGAGTTGCTTGGTGCCTCACTTTTTGCTGAGGTTGGCTTTGAACTCACAATCCTCCTGAGCAGCTCGGATTATAGGCATGCACCTATAATCATGCATGCACCACACCTGGCTATTTATTTATTTTTTATTTTTTTGTTTTTGTTTTTTGGTAGTGAGGATTAAACCCATGGGCACTTAACCACTGAGTCACATTCCTAGCACTTCTTTTTTAATTTTGATTCAGGGACTTGCTTTGAACCTGCAGTCCTCCTGCCTTAGCCTCCAGAGCTGCTGGGATAACAAATGTGCAAACACCATGCCTGGGTTGACCGGTTCTTTCTACTTATACATATAGGTGAAATTACCTATGCTATATTTATATATGCACATAGTATGATTTTTTTAAAAAAATTAATTCTGAATTTCCTCCTGTTTACCATCCTTCCTCTATCTCCCTTGATCTTCTTCTACTTTACTAATCTTCCCTATATCTTTATGATATCTGATTCTTCTTTCTCCTTTATTTTGCTCTAGCTTCCACATATAATAGAAAACATTTGAACCTTGATTTTTCTGAGACTGGCTTATTTTCACTCAAATGGAAACATCATCCTGAAATGAATATGATATGGAATATCACCATAGCCAACTATGAGGGAAAATTGCATTGAGTATGTAAAGCCTAGCCTAGCCTGGTTCATATTACAGACAAAGGAATATCATTTTTAAAGAGTGATTCACAATCTTAAAATCATCCTAGAATGAATTAAATTTAGAGCAGAAGGGATTAAGGTTAGAATGACAGAAACCAGAGAAGGATGCATTTTATTGCAACATAGTACAATTCCCTAGAAAGCAACATAATATCAACATTGATAAAAAAGAAAAAGAAAGTACAACTGGAAAAAGAGAACTTCCACCAAGGAAAAAAGGAAAAAAGGCTTCAAGGAAAAACAAAAACTTGAAATGGCCTTTCTCAGATCAAGTAGACACAATTAATAGAGAGAAGTAAATAAACAGTGAATGAGATAGGTCTAAGTGATGCATGTTACATCCAAGTTTGCAGACTTCAAATTCTGATTAATGTGAATCAGGTTATAAGGGCCAACAATCCTGTGGCGGTAACTAAAAAACCCAAGTGAAATAAAAAAATAATTTTAAAAACAAACTTAGTTCTAAGAATACAGTGATAAACTGAGGACTGACTTGCATCATCTGGGTACAAATTTAAAACTATATTAAACGGAATGGTAATGGAAATGTCACAGACCAAGCTAGGAAAAATACAGCTAATTTAAGTGGAGATTTATATCCATAAAAATGCATACATTAGAAAATATAGAGCTGGGCACGGTGGTGCATGCCTGTAATCCCAGTGGCTAGGGAGGCTGTGACAGGAGGATTGTGAGTTCAAAGCCAGCCTCAGCAATTTAGTGAGGTGCTAAGCAACTCTGTGAGACCCTGTCTTTAGATAAAATACAAAATAGGGCTGGGGATGTGGCTCAGTGGTTGAGTGCCCATGAATTCAATCCCCAGTACCAAAAAAAAAAAAAAAAAAAAAAGAAAGAAAGAAAATATAAAGAAAGACATAGCATGAATGACATACAATAGTTTTTTGTTGTTGTTGAGAGACTTTTATTTTATTAATTTATTTATATGTGATGCTGAGAATTGAACCCAGTGCTTCACACATGCAAGGCAAACGCTGTACCACTGAGCTACAACCCTAGCTCTACAATAGAGTTTTAAAAAAAACATTTCACCAGTATTTTGAGAAATCTGTAAAACTGATAGACTTCTGAGATAGAGAAAGAAAAAAAAATGAGTAAAGATGCAAATGACTAGTATCAGGAATCAAAAGTGTGTATGGTGAGGGGGAGCTGAGTGTGGTGATGCATGCCGCTATCTCAGTGACTCTGGAGGCTTAGGCAGGAGGATTGCAAGTTTGAGGCCAGGCTGTGCAACTAAGAGAGATCAAGGATGTAGAGATGTAAATCTCCAGTACCACAAAACAAAAAGGTGTGTGCAGGGAAACCATATACCTAGAGATCTTTCTGACAAGCAATTTGAAAAGTTTAGAGGAAGTGGACAGGCAATAAATATAATTATTTTAAATGAAGAGATGATGTAAAAATAAGATTTGAATTTTACAAATTAAGTAAATGGAATTAGTAATTTAGTAACTTTGATAAAATAATCTCTGGGCCCAAATGGCTTAATAAATGAGTTCTATCTATATTCAAATAAGAGATAATTTCAATATCACACAACATTTTCAGAGAACAGAGGTAGAGGGTACACTACCTTCTTGTGTTTTACACAGCATCTCCTGGTACCAAACCTAGACAAGGACAGTTTTAGAAGGATAAACTAATTTGTCTCATAAACATACATGAAAATATCCTAAGCAATATGATTGGAAAATAAATAATCTAGCGATATTTAAAAATACTATATCATGACTAAGGGCTAAACTTCCTAATAAGTCTCTTATTGGTCTGGGGTTGTGGCTCAGCGGTAGAGTGCTTGCCTAGCACAAGCGAGGCCCTGGGTTTGATCCTCAGCACCACATAATAAATAAATAAATAAATAAGATCCAGGTATTACAAAATTTTTTAAAAAGAAGTCTCTTATTTACTTTTTGAAAAGAGGAACAGTATATACATATATTTTTTAATTAGAAGAAACATTCTTTTTTATACCTTCATTTTGCTTATTTATTTTTATGTGGTGCTGACGTTTGAACCCAGTGTCTCACATGTGCCAGGTAAGTGCTCTGCCACTGAGCTACAATCCCAGCCCCAATATATTTTTTTTATATTAATAGTTGTTGTAGTGGATCAACTCCTAAATTGTGACATCCCAATGCTATCAAAATATCTTAAATATTGTCACCTATGCAACACTAAATATACAAGCCTTTGAAATCCATTGATTTGGTGAGGATATGAAGAAACAAAGTTGGTGTTGCATTTTTAGGGCTGACATAAATTAATGCAATCTGTATAGGGGACAATTTAGCAATATCTATTGACCTTGAGTGTGCATTTACCCTTTAACCCTGAAATCTTTCTTTTATGAATGTATCCCTTGTTGTACTTATAAGGGGTATGAAATTATGTTTCATAAGACCTTATTCAATGCAGTGTTGTATTTACTAACCTAAAATTGGGGAAAACATAAATGTACATCCAGAGAGGACAAGCTAAACAAATAAAAGAAAACATATCCATATACCATTAAGTTCTTGAAAAAAAGTAGAACATTATTTAGCTTAGTGGTGAAGTATACAGTCTGGAGCTACACTGCATAGGTTCAAGTCTTGGTTCTTCTTCTTTTAGTCATATTAACTTTGGCAAGCTTTTAAAAGTTTATGTTCTCTGGTTTCCTCATACATAAAATGAGGATAACACCTGCTCATTGGGGTATGATGAAGAGTATGGAGAGAATTAATTTAATAGGTTTAAAGCACTCAAAACAATGGCATGGAAAGTACTCCATAATGTTTGCCCTTATATTATTTCACACAAAATAGTTCCTGTTACACTTTGAATGGAAAACATATAAGGTCCACAACTTAACCATTTATATAAAAGAAGTGGTTGGAACACAGGCATATGCTTGCATATGAGTGATGTACCTCTGGAAGAGTATAGAAGAGTCTTGCAGAAGAGTGGTTGTCTTAGGGGGGAGGAGTCTGTGCAGTTCCACAATAGGGATGATAGGATCCCTTTGTATATTTTTTGTGGGGCAGTACTGGGAATTGAACTCAGAGTCACCTGACCACTGAGCCACACACCCAGACCTATTTTCTGTGTTTTATTTAGAGACAGTGTCTCACTGAGTTGCTTAATGCTTCGCTAAATTGCTGGGGCTGGCTTTGAACTTGCAGTCCTCCTGCGTCAGCCTCCCAAACTGCTGGGATTACAGGCATGCACTATTGCACCCAGATCCTTTGTATATGTTTTAACTTTTCAATTTTATCCCAAGAGAGTATATATTACCTGTTTAATTGATTCCCTTTATTAAAGGAAAGAAGAGAAAAAGAAATGAAATAGGATTTGCAGTTATGCAGTTCTGATTTTGTGGCCCTCCTCTACCATGCAGTCCAAGTTTAATAATGAGAGGCTTTGTGCACAGTGAAAATGTAGGGTTCTTTGTTAAAAATCAGGAAAAAAATTCCACATCTTCTTCCTCAGTTGCTCTCTGAACCTATCATTGGTGTTTCTATTTGCTGTTCTCTTTCAGAAAGGTACACCATTAAGGTAAGCAAAGGTGCTCACAGTTTTCCAGCCCAATGAGTTAGACTCTCAGTCCTGCCCTTCCTTGCTCCTATACCCAGACCCTGCCCAGAGGAGGAAGTACAGTAGTAGTTACACAGGAAGGCAGAAGGAGGGGCGTTTTGGGGGTGAGTAGGCAGCAGAGAACTTGTCTCAGGGAAGCAAGGAAGTGGTAGAAGCTGGACTACATGAGAACAGAAGTTATCAATACCCAGCACATACTACACTGTTCTATCAGACCTCACCTACAAAACATTAATTCATTGACATATAAGTAAGAATTTGAAAATGGTAGGACTAACTCACAAGACCAAGGACCCACTTGCTCTGTGGGAATATAAGGTTACAGATCCATGAAGCTTGCCCTGCTACCCCACACTATTTGTGTGCCATCATTTAACTTCTTGGGGGCCTCAGTTTTTTCATGGTTATTGTGAGTGCTTATATTGAAACTGGCATAGTACAAGGAATCAGTACACATCAAATATAATTATTAAATGATTAATGAGACTATAATTGGTATTGTATTATCACTTAACTAATAAATATTATATAATCATTAAAAGAGTGCAAAGGTAATAAAATGAACACATACAAATATCACAAGATACTGAGCAAAACAGATTAAGCAGGGTTATTCCTCCTATAGTTTTTGATGAACGGTCATAAGCCAGCCCTAAAGCCCAAATAAGTCACTTGCTCACCCATCTGAAGATAATATTAGCAAGTTCAGAACAAAGTATCTGACTGGTATAAATCCCACTTGGGTTCTCAGAAGAGAGATCAAGTACCTGAATTCCCGTGGAAAACAAATACTTCAGGGAGACCCATCTCCCATAGGAAGTACAGGATAAGATTTTCTCTAAGACACAGGCATGGATGTTGGTGGTATTAGAAATATTGGGGTGTGGCAAGAAATCAGACATGTGCTCAGAAGTTACTTGACAAGGCAAAATTCAGTTCTGCAGAAGGGTATGCAACTGACCAGAGTCAATCAAGCCAGCACACTGGGTGAGAAGTCTCCCCTAATGTAGCACTGCCCCTTGCTCTGTTAGGAGGAGTTTTGATTACAATCTACTTGATTTACTAGTTTTAAAATTGGGGAGGGCAAGGGCTATAGTTATAACTGAATCACCTTGTACACTATACACATTATGATTGGAAGAATGAGGACAAAGGGAGATGTGTGTGTGTGGGGGGGATCAAATGGCTACATTTTAAACACATGTTTTTGTAAATTTAAAAAGCTCCACCTAGCTGGTGCTCTGGTACATGCCTGCAATCCCAGCGGCTGAGGTAGGAGGACTGCATATTCAAATTCAGCCTCAGCAATTTAGCAATGCCCTAAGCAATTTAGTAAGATCCTTTCTCAACATTTTTAAAAAAGAGGGTACTGGGGATGTGGCTCAGTGGTAAAGTGCCCTGGCTTCAATCTCCGTCTAACTATACACTAAGAAATACAGGTTTTAGATTACAACAAAAAGGTTTTTTTTTTTTGGTTACATATTAGAAAATTAAGATACAGGTTTAAGTTTGACAGAAAAGAGAACATTAATCTTACAGTGGGAAGGATTGGAACCTTCTTTGGGGTAATGTCCACTCTGCACTAGATCTCCATGCTGCCTACACACAATGACGTCTCTTGGGGATGGGCATTTTCATGCTTCCATGGAGCACCAGTGCCCATAGGCTCAGACATTTCCATCTCACCTGCCCAAACATCACCATTTTTGCCTCCCACTGTCCTTCCTTCCTCATGAGGTTGGGGAGCTCTTCTTTTCATTTATCAAATTTACCATCATACTTGCAAGTTCTCTTCTTATTGGGATTGTCCCAGGCTATATTATATTTCCTATCACCATTAATAGGGTGGCAGAGAGGGGCAGTAGCTGGTGGGGAATGTAGGAGTCAATGCAGGAGAAATTATTACATGCTTGTGGGTTAGTTTTCCTGATGTAATGAGCAGCCTTTCAAATCTTAACCTTTATGGGGCTGGGGCTGGGGCTCAGTGGTAGAACAGTTGTCTCACATGTGTGAGGCACTGGGTCTGATTATCAGCATCACATACAAATAAATGAATAAAATAAATATCTGTCAACAATTAAAAATATTAAAAAAAAAATCTTAACCTTTATAAACACAGTGTTGGGAGAGGAAATCCAAAATGGGCTCTGAACCTCCTTTCTTGTTTTTGCTGGGTCATCGAAGAATTCAAAGCCCCAACTACTCTTATTTTTAATTTTTTTTTTAGTTTTAGATGGACACAATACCTGTATCTTATTTATTTATTTTTATGCAGTGCTGAGGATCAAACTGAGTGCCTTACATGTGCTATGTAAGCGCTCTACCACTGAGCTACATCCCCAACCCCCAACCATTCTTTAATCAGGGGATTTCTTAGGTCTATCTGTAGTGAGCAACACTTAGGATTGAGGTAACAACTCCCATGAACAGCTGGATTGCTTCTGCTCATTCTAAAGGCATGAGCTGTCCACGTTAATTTTCCCCAGAGGACATGTATAGATCCTGTGAAGCAAGGAGTTCTGGCAACAACTTTTGGGCTCTTTTTTTCCAGTGTTGGAAGATTCCCAGGGCTTCACACATGCTAGGCAAGTGATCTATCACTGACATATATCCCCAACCCTTTGGCAACTATTTTGCTGCAAGTAAAAAGTTCATTGTTTCTGATCCAGATGTCATGTGTTCTGTCAGAATCCATCAGTGTATGGCAAAGGAACTTGTGAATTTACAAGTAGGGGAAAAATCTGACCCTCTACCATCCTTGACACATAGATTAAAGTGCATGATTTCTCTTTGCTATCAGGATGAAGTTGGTCCTCATTAAAGTGGTGTTTCAGGTCCTGCCTATTCAGGTTCTTGTATCACTCCTCCAAATTTTCTTCTCTTTAGTCATATGAGGGAAAATTTACCCCTGACATTTGGTAGAGGCCTTACACAACTAGGCCTCCATGTTGTTAATAATATGAACTATTACTCACAGTAAGGCCAGGCATTTCCCTTGGTAATTGTAAATACCAGAATCACCTAACCCAAACCTCAAAACTACAATAGGTTCTTTCTAATGTGGTCTTTCTGAAACACTCCACTATTCCTCACATCATGAATTCTCCTTCACTACAATGAGTGACAAACCAAATTTAACTATTTTTGTATTTCTGGTGCTCTTAGGCTGCAGTGTATTGACACAGATATATGCCATTCTTCTTGCAATTTATCAAGAATGCCAATTCCTTCCTTCCTTCCTTCCTTCCTTCCTTCCTTCCTTCCTTCCTTCCTTCCTTCCTTCCTTTCTTTCTTTCTTTCTTTCTTTCTTTCTTTCTTTCTTTTTTGCCAGATAGACTTTGCAAAAAATTACCACACACCAAGCACTATGCTAGTTCCAGAGAATTCGTTGGTGAGTAAAATCAGGCATGGTACTATAGTTCCTTTTGCTTATAGGTAGGAAGATAATCTAAAACTAATCAAGTAAGATATTAATAAAAATATAATTCTGTGTTGAGTGCTCTGATGATAAGAAGCACATTTCTATGTGGATCATCATAATAGCACTGTATGTTAGACCTGGTAGAGGGAAGAACTGAGTAGCAGTAGAACTGAAATTTGAAGGGCTATGGTACATACACTAATCATGATTGTTGGTCAGTCTTGAAAGAAGGCACAGCATGTACAAAGGTCCAGTGGTCATAGTTATTGCAACAGGCTTCAGGAACTAAAAACACTTTATGTAACTAGAGTAAAAAGCAGAAGGAGATGAGTGGTTTCCGATGGGCAGGCAATCACAGATGGTGAGTGTCAGGCAGTCTCATTACTTCATCTGTAAACCACATGACCTGCAGTTGGCCCTCAGCCACTTAATAGATACATAACAGCAGCAAGTTATAGAAATTCTTTGGGTCTTACCTTTTGACAGCAGTGTGATATGCTGATACATAGCTGATTTACCAGGGCTTTGCAAGAATTCAGTGACAGTGCCTGAAAAGCACAAAGGACAATAAAACTGATTACAAAAGATTATAATGACTCAGTGAATGTTAGCACTTATTGTGACTAGGGTGAAAGTGAAAGGATGGCAGGGCTGAGATCAAGGCAAGATACCAGCACAGCCAAGCTTCCAGATTAAAACAGATGCTCATTCTCTATGGTCAATGTTCCAATTGCACAACTCTAAGTATGACTATTCCTTTAAATTCTGCATACTAAATGCCTTGCTTGTCCCATACTGGCCCTGACATTTAGGGAGAAGACAGGTGGAGTTAATAGTTTTGATTTTACTTGTAAGATCAAGAAAAGAGGGCTGGGGTTGCTCAGTTGCACAACTCTTGCCTAGCATGAGTGAGGCACTGGGTTCAATCCTCACCACCACATAAAAATAAATAAATAAAATAAAGGTATGGGTCCATCTGCAACTAAAAAAAAAACATTTAAAAAGACCTAGAAAAGACATGTAAACAGAGGGTATCAGTGCATCTCTCTGTGTGTGCATGTACATGTGTGTATGCATACATGTGTGTGCATATGTGTGTGTGATATTCTCTAACACTTGTTTTCAAAACATCCCTTAGAAATATGTGGAATGCAGAGAAGTCCCATTAAATATAAGTTAATGGCCAGTGAGGAAACAGTTGAAGCATGAAATATGAAGTATGCCATGATGAAAATTTGAACAAAAATGCTGAAAGTGGAGATAGGAAAACAAACAAATTGATAAATAGCCAAAAGCAAAACCAATGGTTTTTGCAATGGATAGTAAATGAAAAGCAAGAGAGAAAGAGGTGACAACAGCAATGTTCAGAGGATTGCAGGGTGCAATTGAGGAGAGTGTGATGAAATTGAGTGGTATGATAACACTGAAAAGGAACCAAATTTAAGAGAAATTGCATAACTTTGTCCTTGCTCACGTGCCATTCAAAAATCCACCTGGATATATTGGATGGAAACTCTGTTACTCTATTTTTGCATACTTGTGGATCGGTGTGGACTGAAGGGGAAAGAGTGCTTCCTAAGAAGGTATTTTTGATGCACTCCTGTATTCTTCATGGTATGTATTTTCCTTCCCTGTAATGAGTAAAAATCTTAATTTATTAAACATTTTATGTCTCCCTGGATCTCTTAAACTGGAGGGTATTGACAAAGACACATGTAATTAAGAGGGAAGTATAAATGGGATTGTATTAGTAAGAGCATGAACTATCAATGATGACCAGCCTTAGGACCAAGCCCCAAGAAACTCAAATAATTCAAGCCTGAATAAAGGAGGAGGATGTTACACCAGAGCTGGACAAATTGTTCAGAAAGGTGAGGACCTCAAGAGAGCAGTGCCACAGAAGTCAAAAGGTAAGAGCCCTTCCAGAAGGAAAGAGTGCTCCACGCCATGAGGGGAGGGAGGAAGGGCAAATGATTGAAGACCTGACAGTTTGCACTGCCTTGGGCATGTGGAGCTCAGTGCTGGTGATTTTAGGTCATGAAAGCCTTCAAGGGGGCCATGGCATGACAGCAGTTGCAGGATAAGAGGGAAGAAGGAGGTGGACAAGGGGCCACAGAGCCCCTACAGTTCCCTCACATCATCTGGCTCCGAAGGGAGGGACAGAGAGAACACACTCTGTAGAGGGGTTCACAGGCTGCACGAGGGGCAAGTTAATAAACAGGTCATGTTTCCGTTGCCAAGGTCCTTACACGGGAGCCAGGCATTGTGCTGAACACGCCTTGCCACCCGATCTTCACGACAATCCAAAGGCAGAGAGGATATGCTCCTGGAGCCACGTGGGAAGAAACGGGCTGGCAGAGTCAAGCGACTTGTCTAAAGCCACCCTGCAGCCAGGGGGCAGGCTAGGCAGTTCCTTGTGGGGGGCGGCGGGACGGGACCAGCGACAGCAAAGCCTGGGCAGGGAACCCCGCAGGAGTCTGTCCCGATTCCCTTGAATTCTGGCTGCCCTTCCTCTCCGCCTCTTTCGTCCACCTTGCTACCCAGGACAGCCCATAACCAAAGGACACCCAGAAAGGCCAACCTCCCCATCCCAGAGGGACAGGGGAAGCCCCTGAAGGAGGAGGGGGACGAGGGCTGCGCTTCGGGGGTGCCCCTGAGCTCTCTCTCCCGCGACCTCTACTTGGGGTGCCCACGCCTGCCTGCCGCTCAGTCCACCTTGGGTTTCCAGGGCCAAGGCGCGGGCAGGAAGGGTCCTCAGGCCGCTCCACCTAACGCCTGCGGGAGGACCCGTCCCTGAGCTCGGGGACGCTCACACTGTCCCGTGGGAGACATGGAGACCAGAGCCCAGAGCAGCCCGGGAACAGGGACCCTCACCCTTAGGGTCCCCCTTCCCCACCCAGCCCGCCTTGTACAGTCCCAGGCAGCAGCGGTTCCCACCTGCTGCGGTGCCAGGTTTAAAAGGTGGCTTCAGGGAGGGATCGCGACTCCCCTGTCAGCCTCCACTAGGCAACGCTGGCTGGGCCAGCACATCTGTCTGCCTTCAGGTGATCTTACAGCCCTGAGGGCACAGGTGCCTCCATCAAGATGACCTTCCTGTTCCAGCTCTACCTGTAACACCCAGAAAAGAGCTCAGTGTAACAATGAGGAAAGGACTTGATCATGCAAGATTAGACGTTCAGTTTATATTAAAAGTGAGGTTTGTCCAGTGTTTGCCTTGTATCAAGCACTGTTCTAAACTGGGAGCAGTGGAGCACTCATGCCTGTAACTCCCCCTTCTGGGGAGACTGAGAGGGGAGGGTTGCAAGTTCTAGGCCAGCATTGGCAACTGTCTCAAAATATAATAAAATAAATAAATCAATAAGACGAGCGCTGGAGCTCAGTGGTAGATGGGCCCAGGCTTCAATCCCCAGTACTGCAAACACAACACACTGTACTAAATGTTTTACATTTATTCATTGAAGGTTGTGTGTGACCTAAGGAAAAGGCCCCTATAGGGTCCCCCAAAGGTTAAGAGAGTGAGGAAGAGGAAAGAACTCCCTGAGAAAATTTGTAATACTGTGTAAAAGTTGTAATACTGTGTAAGAACAACTAACATACATCTACACTGTTTACAAATGATAAGTGTACCATACAGAGCTGTCAGCTATGGGACAAATTTATTCAGAAGATCTCCAGAATTTATTCCTCTTGCATAGTTGAAGACCTATGCCTGTGTATTAGAGACTTGTCTTTTCCCCCTGCCCCTTAGCCCGAGGCACCCACCAACATTCTCTGTGAGTCTATGAGTTTTCTATTTGTCATGGCTTCCTATGCGGATCATGCCTTGTTTGTCCCCCAGTGAGTGGCTTATTGCAGTACTATTTACAATAAGCAAAATGTGTACAAACAACCTAGATAGATATCCATGGGTGGATGAATGGAAAAAGACAAGGAGGCATCTGAGAAACTGATGTGACCCCATTTTGAATAAATAAATAAATAACAGCAGTCTACCTCAAGGCCTGTCCAAAGGAAGAGGGCATGACCCTTGTCCTTGGAAAAACCCACAGAGAGCTCCTAGGCACATAGCCACCCTGCTGATTTGTTTGTCTGTAAATAATAGGAGAGATCTTTGGAGCCAGGTGTCCCTGATTCAGTTAGGCTAGTTGAGCACCCATGGCAACCCCCTAGGAACCACCAATAAGCATGAGACAGGGAAAATACCTGGGATGCCAGATGACCCCCCAGTAGTTTATAGTGGTTGATAACATGTTAGGAAACCATGTAGTTTAGCACGCACACCCCTCACAGATTAAACCAATGTTCAAACGAATCCCTCTCTTGTACTAACCAATCACCCCTACCAAACTTGTTCCCGCCAATGAATGTGCTAATCAATGCTAACAGTTGTTGTTTGATTTTCCCGTGGTGTGCAATGATTTGCTGTGTGATGTTGTGACAAATAGAGTATCCCCCAAACACCTAAAAAATCTCACTGAACAAAGAAACAAGGCTCACTCCCTGGGACCACTGCGTCAGAAAAGGTTGTGAGTCCAGGCTTGAGCTTTCAATAAAGACTCTTGTATGATTCAGCTCCTGGAGGTCTATTGGGGTCCCACGAATCTGGCATTACAGCATCTACCTGCAATATTATCCACCTTTAGAGAATAGAACCCTGTAATGTGCTACCACATGGGTGAATCTTAAAGAACTGCTAGTGAAGTAAGCCAGGAACAAAATGGCATGTGTTATACTATTCCTCATTACATGAGATGCATGGAATCAGAAAACTCAGAGACAGAGTAGAGTACAGGTGACTGAAGCCTGTGCAGAGAAGGAAATAAGAAGTTATTGTATAATGGGTACAAGGTGTCTGTGTTAAGAAAATGTGTTGGAAATTGATAGTGGTGTGATGCACATACAATAATGTGAATGAACACCTCTACCACCTAAATGTATATTTAAAAAAGGTTGCTGGGCTGGTGGCACATGCCTTTATTCCCAGCAGCTCAGCAGGCTGAGACAGGAGGATTGCAAGTTCAAAATCAGCCTCCTTAAAAAGAGTCAGCCTTAGCAATAGCGAGGTGAAAAGGAAGTCATTGAGACCTGTCATTAAATAAAATACAAAATAGACCCAGGGATGTGCATCAGTGGTAGAGGGCCCCTGAGTTCAATTTCCAGTACCAAAAAGTTTAAAAATTAAAACTAACTAAAAAGGGTTAACACAGTCAATTTCCTAATTGTTTATTTAAAAACCAGAAAAATCTACCCCAAAGAAAGACTGGTAAGAAAATTGGGCAGCATTTTTGTATATCTTGCTCTACCCCCTCCCTGCCTTGTTGGAGCTCTAGAGTATAGCAGCAGGTATCCACAAGAGGGACCCCTGATACCTGATACTAGACAAAGTGCAGCAGACCTTATTCACCAGTGACTGTATTCATAGTTCTTATTTTTCTCAAAACTACCTGAAGTGCTCATGCAAGATGCTCCAATATGTTGGGCCCAACTTAGAACTCACTTCAGGCAAAAAAAAAAAAAAAAGGAAAGAAAGAAATCTGATGGTCTATTTTAGAAAACATTCTAAGGCAAAAATAAACAAACAAAAACCTATAGCTGCCTGAGTCTATAGTTTGTACTTGAAAGATAGAAAGGGCAGCTGAAAGCCTAGGAGGAGAGGAAAGCAGAGAAGAGTGCTTCTTTAGGACATGAGAGCATTGGAAAGCACCTCTGTATGCTCAGGGATTTAAAACACCAGGTGCATAACCCAGGAGGACGCTTGCTCAGAAAAGACCTGGGAAGACCCTTTGGTTTCCCAGTGGTTGACCCCTGTTCTCAGTACAAGCAGGAAAAGAGAGTATGGTGGATTTTTTTTAAAGTCCCATCTAAGTGTTGAAGGAGTGTGCCACCACAGAGCCAATCCACAAAGAGTAACAGAAGTATTTTTGGTTTAATTTGGTTTGATTCTAGCTCCTGACTCTCAAGGAAATGGCTGCCATGCACAAGCAAAGGGACACCAACTCAAATGAACACACACGGTAAGAAATGCAAGGTCTCACACAATAGGTGAGAAATGTCTCAAAATTAATGAATGGCTGTACCTTTCAGACATGAAGAAAAGCAAACACTGGGGAAGGGAGATAATCTGATTTTCAGTGATACCACACTGTAATATCCAGATATCCAGCTTTCAGCATCAGCTACAAATTCAGAAAGCATCCAAGGAAACAGTGACATATGGCCCCTTCACAAGGAAATGATGAACAGAGGAAAGAAGAGTACAATTTCCAAAGAAGAGAGTGTTGGATAGTTTCCATGATCTTCCTGAATTAGGTGATCTGAGTGTAGCAGGGAGTGTGGGGGTGGGCTCATCCTCTCATGAATTTGAAGAAGAAAATGCACAGACACCAGGGAGAGAACAAAGTAAGAGCATTTATTAGAGGAATAGAAAGCAGAGCTCCAAAAGAGGGAGGGGACCCATGAGAGGAATGTCAAAGTGTGGCTCTTAGGTTGATATAGATCTGCAGGTTTAATAAAGTCGGCCCCTGAGCACTCCTGGGTAAGGCGTTCAGTGTCCACGAGGGATTCATGCCACTTTGAGTCCAATCAACTTGTCAGTCAGGTATTTTTCCTTCTGTGGAGAGGCATGACCCCTGTCATGTAGGGTCCTGATTTAAAAACAACATTGTTATAAGTTTATAGCAATATCTGCAGGTACTGTTTGTGAGTTACCAATCAGGGAGTTATCCAGGGGCCCATCTCTCTATCACTCCAGCCTTATCTCATTCCTGACGTCAGGAGGACAGAATATTCCCTTTTGATTTCATGTCATGGGGGAATGCTGGAGAGAGTCTCCCATGGAATGTGGGGAGTAAAAGCCTAGTATGGGGTGAACAGAAAAGAAGTATGACCAGTGTAGAAAGCTGAAAGTTTCATTGTGAATGTGAGGACATTAGGTGGTCGCCTGGCAGTAATATGGGAAAGAGGGAAGGTGTTTTGGATTTTTTATTATTTATTTATATTTCATATGTTCAGTTGTTCTCCGAGCATGTTTTAGTGCTCACGGGAAAATAGTAGTTTGGAGAAGGAGAAGCTGACTACATGAGAGAAGTAGACAGAAAAAATAAATCATTCATGGTAGAAGGTTCCTGATAAGACAGCAGGGATGTCATCCAAAACACTCACTGAAGGCTTTTCCCTTAAACATCAAGAGTGATATTTCTGTCATTACTGGAAGGATGACCACCACCACAGATGTAGCTGCAGGCAGGGTTTTATACTGGTGCCAGGAATTGTAAGAATCCCCCTGAGGACCAACATTTTCTCACCAGAGTAGTAGATCACCAGTTTCTAAGAGAGAAAAATGCAGATCAGGTGTTTGAGGCATTGTAAAGCTTTAAAACTACCTGGTCATCATAGGGAGTTGGTGAGGAGCATTTTGGAAAAACGCAGTCATTCACTAGCCCCCTTCAAGAGCTTGGTTGAGATGGATGCCTTGCATTATAGAGAGTATTAGTCTCTATAGCCACTTGATTTTCCCCTAGAAGACTACTGCTTCTTGAACCAGAACACTGTGTCCATCCAGATCCCATAGAGACAATTGTGAGTTGGATGAGTAAGGAAGCCCACCCCCTTTGTTGCAGAATGGAGGAGAGAGGCCTTCACACATTTGCAGGTGAGGACAGTATACTGAGGTGAGACCTGTGGAAACAGCCAGGATGCCCAAGAGCAAGCTTACCTGGACATTTTGTCCAGGTGCTCAGGAATTGGCTCCAGAGCTACAATAGGTATTTAGGAGTCATCTCTATACCAGAAGTACATGAAGCCTTGAATTGGAATTGACTAATCCAGGATTAGGAAGTACAGCATGTAAAGAGTTGGCCAGGGAAATGGGACCCAGGGAGGACGAGCATTTAAGTGCACAGGGAAAGAGAAGTCATGGAAGCAGATGGAGCAAGAAATCTAAGAGGAAGAGGAACGTTCCTGGGAGACAGGGTAGAATCACAGACGGAGATGAAGGAGAGAGGGTAATGCCAGAGGGAGCTGAGGTCAGATGAGAACCCGGAGTCGAGTCCTCTGGGATTCATTCATGCTTTTTACCTTATTAATACCTGTATCAGCTGGGATAGCTGGGGGCCCATAGGGAATAAAGTCAGACTGAATTTAATTGAAAAAATGAGAATGGGAAGACTCAGATGCATCTTTGGAAAAGAAATGAGGGAGAGGGTTTGGTACACAGAGGGGGAAGGCAAAAGTTAATTAGGATGGGGTTCCTGAATACCTTTTGAGAAGGAGGCATTGAGAAGGGAGAAAGAGAAAATGCAGGAGAGAGAGAATCAGACAAAGTGTTTCCTCTCATCTCCCATTGCTAAAAAAGCCCCTGAGGGAGATGGTCTCATCCCTGGTGAGGAGATCCAATCCGCGGTTGTTCAGGATGAGTGCTCTAAAAGCCAGAAGTTCAGACTCTTGCCTGTGGTTGCACAGCTATCAAGTGGGAGAGCAGGGCTTAAGCCCAGCTATCACTCCAATTGACAACACATGCCAGGGCATCGTGTTCCAAACAGGCTGAACATCGTCCTTTCTTAGGAAAAAGGAAATTACACTGTGACAGTACATTTTGAAACATTTATTCTTTACAAGAATCCCATTCAGAACTACCCCCAAAAGTAGTGTGAGACTGACCATTTTTAGTGTCAATTAATGGCTGTTCCTCAGCAGATTGTTTCACACTCCTCAATGATTTCAGTCTTTACAACATCACTGCACAGTTTATATGCCTCCCTGTGCTTGGGCATGAGGGACCCAGCGTTCACTCAGGTCTCAGCTCTTGCCATTCACACCATGAGCACTGAATTGTCTGTTTATCCTCCTCCAATGAACCAGGTTGCCAAGAGTTTTCATATCTCAAGTTGTAACTGGGTGTAAATGTTCCCTATGTCCATTCAGACGTTAATGGGTGTGAGTAGATTGCAGGGGACATTTGGATATTAAGTACGAAGTAAATGGTGCTTTTAGAAACACACCAGGTTGAAACATAATCCACATAAAATAAAATTCATCCGTGTAAATTGTACACTTCAGTTGGGTTTGGTGGCATACTCCCAGAGATATGCAACCATCACAAGAATTTCACTAAGAAATGTTAAACTCTTCAGAAGAAAGCCCCTGCCCATGAATGTCTGTGTTCTAACCTACACTCCTTGCCAGGAAATCTAATTTATTCCTTCTAAGTGAAATAAACCATGCTCTGGTAGTTTGAAAAAATTTAAAAGTTTTCTCTCAAATGTGGAAGCTAGAGAGAAACTGAGAGAAAAAGAATAATTTTTTTTTTTAAAAAAGGCTCTCTTGAGAATAGAAGGGAGAGGAAGACAGTAGAGGAAGGGGATTGGGAGGGAAGGAGGAGGGGAGGGCATGTGGGAAAGGCTGGGATACCAAACCTATGAATTCAGGGTGTGTCCAGGGCTGAGGGTGCAGCTCAGTGGTAGAGTGCTTTCCTACACCAGCAGGCCCTGAGATTCATTCCCAGCACCACAAATTCATAACTAACTAAATTATACTCTGCCTAGATATGATTGTACTATAATGAATCCCACTTATGTGTATAATTTTAATGCACCAATTGAAATGATAACATAATGATAATAATAGAAGGGAGATGAGTAGAGTAGAACAAGCAGAATATGGGGAGAGAGAAGAGGAGAAAAAGGGAAGGTTCTGGGGAATGAGATTAATCAAATTATGTCATGTGCAAGTTTGAGTGTGGCAAAATGAATCCCACTACCAAGTATAATTATAATGCTCCAGTAAAATTATTTTAGCGATTTCTGTCTCTAGAAATTCACCTATTCTGAACATTACATAAAAGTGGAATCTTATCTTGTGGCTTCTTCATGTAGTATAAAGCTTTTAGGGTCCACTTATGTTCTGACACGTTTTTTAATATTTATTTTTTGGTTGTAGTTGGACACAATACCTTTATTCATTTTTATGTGGTGCTGTGGATCGAACCCAGAGCCTTGGACATTATAGGTGAGCAGTCTACTCCTGAGTCATAACCCTAGCCCCAATGTTCTGACACGTTTTGAGGCTTCATTACTCTTGATTGCCAGTCAATCTTCCACTAAATAGACAGAAGACATTTCATCCAACCAGTCATAATCTGATAGACTCGTGGGCTACTTAATAACTTTGGCCTTTATGAATATTCATGTTCTCAACATTTGTGAATGCATTTTTGTTTTAACGTAAATTTTCATTTCCTTTTGGTGGATTCCTAAGAGTGGACCTATTGGGTCACTTGGAAACTGTTTCAGGAATTGAGGAAAACCCAAACTACCAAAGGGGCTGCCCTATTTTATAATCCCAGCAAGCAATCTATCTGGATTTCCATTATTCCAGTTATTTCTGTCAATTATTATTGTCTGACTTAAATGTTAAATTGTCTGATTATAAATGTTGTCATCCAGATTGTGTGAAGGAGTAGCTCACTGTGGTTTAGATTTGGGTCTCCATCATGCATCAATCAGTGTCTTCTCAGGTGCTTACTGGCCATTTGTATGACTCATTAGGCAAAATGACCGAGCGTATTCTTTGCCCATTTAAAAATAAGATTATTTGTCTATGCGATTGAGTTACAGACATTCTTTGTATAGTCGGCATGTAACTTTAGCTGAATACCTGACTTTGAAATAGTTCCATGAATTCTTATTTACGTTTTCGTGTGGAGCCTTTGAAGCACAAAGCATTGCAATTTTGGTAATGGCCTGTGCATCTATTCTTTTACCTCTGTTGTTTGTGCCACAGTATCAGATGTAAAAATCCATTACCTATAATAACATCAGGATTTATTTTACATTGAGACTTAGCTCTGAGAGCCTATTATACTCCTCATGCTCTCTCAAATGTACAAAGCATGAGGACTAAGAGCCAGGTAAAAGGTGGGTAGGGTTGACGTCATCCCTCCACTCACAATAATGGACATTACATGAGTCACTCACTACTTTCTTTTGTTGCTTTATATGGAAGGGGACATCTATTACTTTTTCCTTACATTGTAGGCAGACATAGAGTCTTTTCAAGATGGAATTCTTTCTTTCAAGGATATCAATCTTCCATATTTAGCAAGATCTTCCTTAGACTCAGAATAAGGAATTTGGAAATAGAATTGGGATCAGAGACAAAAATTTTCTAATACCCAAGGTGATACATAGGCTGAGGAGAGGCAGTCTTTGTGTTTCTATGGAACACTGATATACTTGGATGAGAGACCTGGAACATTCTGCAGAAATGATAATTCTGCCTGAGAATTATTGTATGCTGTTTTTATGTAGGAGTTATGGATTTGCTCTTCCATGTAGGTCATTGATACACTTTGAGTTAATTTTTTATTGAGTTGGAAAAAGGGATCCAATCCATTCTTTTGGACATTTTTACCTGTTTGACTCTTAGGATGTTTGTAATGTACTTATTTATTCAAATTGTCAAGTAGAGAATATATATATTGGAGTGTGCAACCCATTTCATGTATGTGTACATGGTGGAACATCTAAATCAAGCTAATACACATATGTAGGACCACCCATGTAATTTCTAGAGATTTAGTACACGTAAAATGTACTATTGTGGGATTTTAAAAAAATTAGTTGTAGTTGGAAACAGTGCCTTTGTTTTATTTATTTTTATGTGGTGCTGAGGATCGAACCCAATGCTTAGAATGTGCTAGATGAGTGCTCCACCATTGAGCCACAACCCCAGGCCGTAACATGGGATTTTTTAAAACAATATAGTGTTATTCATCATAGTCACCATGTTGTATCACAGATGTCCTGGACTTATTCTTCCTTTCTAACTGAAATTTGCATCCTCTTCCCAACAATCCCCAACAACAACACAAGCCTCATAACTACAGTTGTCATGTTTATTCTATGAGGTCCACTCATTTAAGATGCCACACATGAGTGAGATCAAGTGGTATTTGCCTTTCTCTGCCTGGCTCCTTTCACATGATATCATATTGTCCAACTGCTCTTTAAAGCCGACTAGTACGACTGCTCGTACTTTCACAAGCCAGGGAGACTACCAGGGTCTCCTCCAAGTAAGCTGAGGTGGTCAAGTTGCTCAAGATGTTTATTTCTCCTCTCAGATAGGTCACCCCCATTGACTGCTTTATCTCCAACCTCTTGGAAATCATTGTTTCATGTGTGTTGTCTACTTTTCTTTATTTATTCATATGAAAGGATAACTCTTATGTTTCCTTCCATTGCAGCCAGAATGACAAGAGCCTAGAGGAGGAATACAAACTTCATAAAAATACTGATCTTCCAAATTTTTAGCCAGATCTTTTTTTTTTTTTTATTAAGTATTGAACTCAGGGGCACACAACCACTGAACCACACCCCCAGCCATATTTTATATTTTATTCTAAGACAGGGTCTTGCTGAGTTGTATAGCACCTCACTATTGCTGAGGCTGGCTTTCAATCGCAAACCTCTTGCCTCATCTTCCCATTCTGCTGGGATTACAGGTTTGTGCCACTGTACCCAGCCCAAATTTAGCACCGTGGTGCTGAGAGTCAGGAAAAGAAAGTTGCAAGTAGAATCTGGATCAGAGTTTTTGCAGAGAAAGTTTTCCCAATCCCCAGGAGGATGGGCTGAGGAAAGGTAGTCTGTCTTTTCCTGTGGGACACTGTGGTGCCTGGAGGTGAGACCTGAAGCTCTTACCAAAGAGGTGAGGATCCTGAGTGTGCCATCCCTCTGAGGCTGGGGACTTGCTCATTGGGGTTTCTGATGACAGGAAACTGCCACCTTCTGATGATGAGGGATTGTCCCAGAGACCAGGAGGTCACCATTTTGGGTTTCTCCATCCAGAAATTTCTGCCCATCCCAGCTGTGTCCAAATGCTCTCATGTTACCTTGTGATCATGGTGCACATTGGTTACAGCTTCTACAGCCTTACAGAGAAAACCAATGTCACTCACCTAAGTCCATTACTGTAAGTGAGGGACAGTGATGACATCAACCCATCCACTGTGCCTTGTTTCTGGGCACCATGCATTGTACATTATGGAGAGCACAAAGACTATAGTAGGATATCAGAGCCATGTCTCAGGTATTGCAGGTGGAATCTCTAAATCTACGTCCTAAAGAGAAAATCTCAATCTCTCTCCAGGTGGCATAGGGCAAAGGTCTTGGGGAAACTCCTGGGCTTACTTTCCTTTCAGTCCAGCAGAACTGGCAGGGCCTACTTACATTGGGTCCAAAGTTCTTGTAGCAATAATATAAGTAATCTTAATGGTAACAAATGGTTCCTGCTGACCATTGAAGCATCAGGGCAAGGAGTTCTATTGTCTTTATCACTTCACTTAAAAATATTCCCTAGTTAGGAGATCTAACATTCTGGGACTACTTTACCAATGGGGGAAACATGGCCCAGAGTTGTTTATTGACTGGTTTCACACTGTGTATACATTCCATGTGTTCTCCTAGGATCTGATTTTACTTACCAATTCCCCCTTCAAGAGTGTGAAATGCAAGAAGCTCTCGAGCTTCTCATGCAAAAGTTCGGAACATGAGAAGGTGTTGAAAAGAGGCACCACAACAAGCATCAAGAAGGCCATATTTTCCCATTCCTATGATTTTATGCTTGTGTGCCATATCCTTATCCTCTGAACTGCTTCACCCTCAATGTTGTTGTTGTTGTTCTGTTTAGTTTTTTGTTTTCATGTCATTGTTTCTTGGTACCAGAAATCAAACAGGGGCACTTAACCACTGAGCCACATGGCTGCAGGATGCTGGGCCCAGTTACCTATTTACATGTCTTGCCTCAATCAACTCTCATGGGGAAGATGAACACAGGTGTGTGAAGATGTTCCACATTCAAAGAGCAACAACTGGCAGACTTGTCCAAGAGCCCCTGGGGAAGTCTGTTCAAAGCTTCTTTCCTCCAAACAAGTGTGATCCAAACTATCATGCTGGTTTTTGTGGTCACAGAGCCAAATACATGGACATATGGAATAAGAATGTTGGAGGTCTCAAAATGTCCAAAACACTAACATTTCAGATTTTTTAAAAATATTAATTTTTAGTTGTAGTTACATGAAATATCCTTATTTTATTTACATTTACTTGGTGCTGGGGTGGAACCCAGGGCCTTGCACATGCTAGGCAAGTGCTCTACCACAGAGCCACAACCTCAGCTCCCATTTCAGACCTTTAAAGGAGGCCAAAGACAATGAAGAGGATGCTGGGACTTTGGGCAAGGATTCACTAAAGGACAGTGAATTGCCTAAAGCATTAGGAAGAACTAGATTCATGAAGTGAGTTGGATCCATGCAAAAGGGGAAAAGGATCAGAATGAGTGGGGTAGAAGTACTTGAGAGCTAACGTTTCCTGCCATCCTTAATGAATGTGGCAGGCAGTAGCTCTGGTTTTCCTTCCCTGTGCCACACATCATTTTGGATTCCATGCGCTTAGTAATTCTGTTCTCAGGTCACAGTGCCAAGTCAATAAAGCAAGCTTAAAAATATGTGCTCTGATGCCAGGTGTGGTGGCACATGCACATCAGCCCAGCAGCTCTGGAGGATGAAGCAGGAGGATCACAAATTTAGAGTCAGCCTCAGAATCTTAGTGAGGTCTGATCTCAAAATAAAAAGTGAAAAGGGGCTGAAGGTGTGGCTTCATGCTTGAACTTTCCTGGGTCCAATCCCTGGTACCCTAAAGGGAAAAAATGTGCTCTGAGAGGCTTGGGTGAGAATTAATTAACAGAAGAGGTTGAGGTGCTTGTTAAAGGGAGAGTCTTCAGACATGCATCACCTGTTTCATTTTCATGATTTTGAAATGATTCATTTCAAAACTGGGTGTAAAGATCAATTTACTCATCTCATTTAATGACATTCTACGCTATGACCAGTGATATTGATTTCCATTTGGGTTCATGATATGAATTTTCATTGTTGAGCACACTTAATTAGGAAAATACTGTGTCTGTCTAGGGAAATTGAAGAAATAACACTACATTTATCAGTCAAAGCCTCTCCATATAGTACACATGGGAATTTCCTTAACTCAGACTGTCCTGGACACTTGCCAGAAAAGAACACACACTTTCTTATCGAGCTCATTCTATAGAAGCCTTTGGTACAGGCAGCAAGAGTTTGTCCCTGTGTCTTTTGGGCTATGTGGGTCCTTCTAGTCTACTGTGGGGGACACCGCAGTTCCCTCTTCTATGGCATTCTGTGAGAGAGCCAAGAAAAGTTCTTAGGAAATGACATGGGACCTCTGATCACACGTCTTGTCATTCACTCAGCTACTCACAGGTCTGATGTTGTGCGTGATTTCTGGGGCGCTCAGACTAAGAAACCCCCATTACCTCTCATGTGTGCACACCTAACTCAAAGTTGCATGTCCGTCTAAAAGGTTGGCAACACGGCATTATTACCTGACTTACTTCATGCCGTATCCTAGAGCACTTCTCACATTGCACTTGGCCTGTGGCAAATCATCAGTAAATGTTTGTGGTAGGAAACAAGGAATGCATGAATGCTTAGAAGGGAGAGCAGAAGGGATGGTCGGTGCCACCGTGCAAAAGCACTCCAATATATGCTACTTCCAACAGGTGAAACCTCGCCAGTGGGAAGAGCAAGTTATATTTTCTCAATGTAGCTTTTAGCACACTGGACTGTGTATTAGGGCATTGCCAATGTCAGCTCCAAGACTGACTGAACAGCTGTTGTCCCTAACATCTTATTCTCTGGACCATCACTCATATTTGGTTTGTTCTTGCCCAGAGAAGGAGGTATAACCAAGCCTATTTTCCTTTAAGGGTTAAGTCATCTATAAAATTGTGCATAAGCTGTATGTGAACTTTGCAAAAAGTTAGGGGTGCAGCCGTGCAGACCCAATATAGGGAGACAGAATGACACATAACCTGCTACCTAGAAGTCCACAGGTGCAAGACTGTATTTTCTGAAAATGTCCACAGCAACATCTCCCATCTCATGTTGTTATAAATAGCGCCTGCCACCTCCCCCACTGAGAGATGTAATTCTTATTATCCCACTTGAATGTGAAAGGGCTTGTGACTCACTTCTAATCAATAGAGTATGACAGGAGTGACTCACCCTGAGTTCTGAGGCTTGATCACAGGAGCTGATGCAACAATCACCTTTCTTATTGAACACCCCCCCAGGGTCTGAGTCATCACATATGAGGCCTGACTACAGAGAGGCCTGCCATGCTCAGAAGAAAAGGAACGCCACCACGAGGTGAAAGTAAGGAACTCCACGTCCTAGTCCACCCATCCTTCAGTCCTGTCCACAAGGCCACCAGGACTGTCAGTCAAGGAGCCTTCCTATGAATCCAGCCAGAGCAGGCCAGGCTTTTTCAAAGGGGGTCACAGACATCATATGAAAAGTCATGTGCCCTGTGTCCTTTCTCAGTTCCTGATGCTGAAATGCCTTGCATATACTAAACGGTTGCCATGTTATGAACTACCTTGGGGGCCATTTGTTATGAGGCAAGATTAACTGGGTGTGGGGGGGATAGGAGCCTAGGACAGGCCTCTACTGAAGGCACAAAGCCATCTGACCCTCCTGCACATCCTCAAACCCTAATCTCATCCTTCCTTAAGTTATTTCATTGAATTTGTTTATAGTTTTCCTACCACCCCACCATAGAAAAGGACAAACATGAGTTTTGTATGGCCAGGGGGACTTGACAGGAGTTCCCATCAGCTGAGAAGAGAAAAGGGGTATTCATGGATAAGGTATCCAGTGCTGGGCACCAGGTTTGCCCTGAATATGAGAACACTGGGACTTGATCCCATCACTTAGGGAACTGCACACAAGTGACCTACCCAATAGGTGGCAGAGACTAGATTCAAGTACAGACACGGTGTCCCCAGAGGCTGAATGTGCAAACACTCTGCTGATTCTCCTCATCCAAACGTTAGGGGACCCTGGAGAATTTTGCCTTGCTGCAGAGTGAGAGACACCACCATCTTTGACATTCACAGAGGCCCACTTTGTTCAACAGCCCCAATTTCCCCACTGCCAAACCCTATTCTGGGTAGAGATCAACAAACACAATTTCACATTTATAAATATTTATTAATTTCTGAACACTTAACACATGTACAAGGTGGGTACTTTGAAAGATCCAACGGGGTGGACATCCCTCTCAATCCTCTCTCCCCATCCCCCCCAGCAGTTAGTCACTAACACAAAACCAAGCAACAGAGTAGCATCATTGGAGAACTGAGTGTGATGAGGTATGTAATATCGAATTTCAAAACATGCTATTTTCAAACACACTAGATAAACAACGTGGCTGAAAGCAACAGCTTTCCCTAAGTAGTGGAAACATGTCCACCTAAAACACAAACCCTCAGGAAACCCGGGGAGAACGTCCTGTAAGTGTTCACAAAAGTGTTGGGATGTAGCCGCCCAGCACACTAAAACGCACGTGTTGCACACAAGCCTGTTCACAATAGCACCAGAAACGTACAGTACACAGGATTCCCACCAGCCATGTGGGGATCCTTCAGGAAGAATGGCACAACCAAGTGATGGAAGAGATGGCTTGAAAACGTGGAGAAACTACTTGCTTGTTGGATGCCATGGTGATCATTGTACACAGAAGAAGGGGTGTGTGCTCAAGTTCTGGATTCAGAGACAGTCCCTTCAACAGAACTGGAGGGGAAGGGGTAAAGAGGGAAAGGTAGCTTGCACACCAGGAGAAGGATTGTTTCCCCAAGTGCTGCAGGGGTTGGCTGGAGGGGCCCCCACCCGCACACTGGATTCAGCTTGTTGGTGGCCCCAGTCACTGCTCCTCTTGACCAGGACAGGCAAGGACCATCTCGATGGACGCGTTCTGCATGGCGTAGTCATCGTCGTCCTCCTCGGTGGCCTCCTGTTCCCAAGCTTCACCATCGACCTCCTCTATGACCATGCTGCGCACAGTGCCCGCGTCCAGGCAGTGCGGGGCGACGCCGTACACACGCGGGTCGGACTCCGCGGAGTGGAAGCTCTGCACCCCGCATGTGCTGCAGAAGCTGTGCAGCGCCGGGTGCGTGTTGGACGGGTAGGTGACCATGCTCTCAGCACCCTGCAGCAGCGTGAAGCGCTCCGCTGGAACAAGGAAGTGGCGGTGCTGCTTCTTCTTGCACAGACTGCAGCTGCACTCCACCACGTGCAGATCCTCAGGGGCCCAGGCCGCAAAGCGGACAGCGCCACAGTGGCAGCCCCCGGTGTGGTACACCAGGCCCGGGAACTCGAAGGTGTCCAGCAGGAACTTGGCGGCACCCTCACAGCTCAGGCCCCGCAGCTTGCGGAACGTCTCCCAGCGCTCGCGCTGCGCGCCCAGGTCCAGCTCACCTGGGGACGTGGCGGGGGCCGCTGGGGTGGGCGCGGGCGCCCGCTGGTTCCGCAGCTGCAGCGGGAGCAGCAGATTCTTGGCCCAGGTCTCCCGGACCCGCCGCCACCAGCGCTTGCGCCGCGCCTTTCCCCTCCGCCGCTTGGCTGCTGCGAGCTCCCTGCCTGCCGCCTGGCTCCCGACCCCGACTTGGACAGGTGGGCACCGCGCGCGGCTCCCGCCCATGACCGCGACCGCTGCGCAGGTGGCTGGAGGATCCCCGGGACGCTTTTGCTTTCGCTGCTGAGCGTTGGCTCTTTGCCTTGCTCTGCCCATGGCGCCTGCAGTCTTCTGAGTGGGCGCCCCCCGCCCCTCATTTCCCAGGCAGTCTCTGAGCAGCCTCATTGGCTGCACCTGCAGGATTGGCCACTTGTTGAGTGTGATGTCAAGAGACCCTTCCCTTGACCCTATCAAAACAGCCTCTGCTCCCTGAGAGACTCAGTGGGAAGGAGGTGGTTCAGCAGACACATGTGGGGTCCCCCAGGGCTTCTGGGCACAGGGAGGAGTATTCAGCTTTCCAAACTCTAGCACTCATTTATAGTCAAATACACCAAACTAGGAACCAAAATATGGTCATGAGTTCTCCCACAGGGAGGAGAACAGAGCCCCCCAGGGGAGCCACAGGTGGTCCTAAGCGCACCAGCTGGAGGGTGAAAGAGAGGGGCCAGATCAGGAAAGGCTTTTTTGCTGTCTGCCTGCAGGGTGGGCTCTGTCTGCCTCTAGTAGTTTTCCTTGTGATGGGGTCTGTTTTCATATGACTGTACCATTTCAGCTTTGTGGATTCATGTGTGCATGATGTGGCTGTCTGAACTCTCTTTGGATTGACCTATACTGTAGAAGTGCAAATGAAACTCATGCAAACATGATGTGAAATTAGGTCGGTTTTGACAGACTTGGCCCATATCAGCCTTAATTTTAAGTGATGAGTTTAGCTCAGTCACCTGATATTTGCTCCAATGCCAGTGTCTAAGTCCCTCCATTGGTTTCTTTGCTTTCCTCTGTGTCTCATCATTCTTCAATCCCTCTCCTGCTTTTCTCTGGTTTACTTGAACACTTTAGGGGGTTTGTCTTTGTTTTTTAATCACGTTTGAGTGTGTGGCTGTTGAATATTTTGTCAGGGTTTGCTCTGGCCTTGACTTGGCTGAGTCCTCAAACCACAGTCAGTTGAACTGTGGAAATCAGGGGTCCATTGGGGATGTGGGCCTCCCTCACTGGTGAACAAAATAGTCTCAGTCATAGATTGGTTTTGTCATGTGGGTTTTGGATATTCACAATTCATAAGGAAAAGGCTCGCCTAAGGTCTGTCCCTTGGGGATGCTTCTTCTACTGCTCTTCATTCATTTCTCTTAGCTGCCTCCTTTCATGATTTCCTTTCCTATTTCAGCACACAACTCAGTCCCTCTTTCTGCACATCTCTTGGCTTTCCTTTTCCTGTCTTTGCTTCCCTTTCAGGCATGTGAAATTCTCCTTTGACAGTACTGTTTTTCCAACAGCTGAAAATGGTTTTGTCACTTCCTAATAGACCCCAGAGCTCCATGAGAAATCTGTAGTGCTTCAACTCAGTGACACTGCCCCTCATCAATGTGTCATTTTTTTTCTTGTCCCTTTCAAAGTTAGTAGGAATTTCAGTAGATGAACTTTGATATATCTCACCATGGATTCATCTACACATGTCAGTGTGCAGTTCATTTATTTTGTTTTGTATGTTCTTCCTCAAATTTTGGGCATTTCCAGCCGCAAATTTCTTGTGTGTTTGTCTTTTTCAAAATCAGTGGTAGAAATTTATGAGGAAATTTATTGTCAATTTCACATGTGGCCAACATGAAATAACTAAGTATACATTTTTTGGAAGGAACCCTACAAAAGACTCTCTGTATTTTAAGATCTCAGTTCTAACCAGCCACATTGCAGGTGTGGCTGCTGTTTCAAATGGTAGCCTCCTGTGACAAGTGGCTGCCCAAATGTAAAAGCACCTCTCAGGGCTCTGATGCCACTGACCCCAGGGACATCAGGCTCTGAAACCTCCTTTTCTGTCTTAGGTGAGGAACATGCCCGCCTACCAGCAACTGCCCTGGGCCCAGGTTGGGCAGAGATGGTGTACTGAGAGACAAGCAGCAGGCTGCCAGAAGGCAGTGTCCTAAGCAGCCTGTGTTTCTTACAATGCTCTTTCAGCTACATCTCCTTCTCTGGAAGTTTGATCAAGGGATGTTAAAATTCAGTTGCCATCCTAAATTCTTGAGGGTCTGCTCACTTGTTCATTCAGTCTATATCTTCACGGTTAAGATAGAGGAACTCTACCGATCACATCACAAGTGTACAAATAGGATCTTGCTTATCTCTATCCCACTGTTGGGCCAATCCAGCGATATTTCCAAATTTCCATGACTGCATTTCCTCTGCTCCTTAATTTCTGTCAAAAAATTCTGTTTATTACTGAGTTCCTTATATTCCCACCACACACCTCGAGACTCTTTGTAATTGGCTTAGGAAGTATTTTTATGTTGGGTTCTTTAAAAATGTTTGTCAGGCCAGTGCCACATCTGAATCAGCTCTATGCTGGCACCAGTGAATAGTGTTTTCTCATTAGAGTGGCAATGTCCTTAATTCTTGATCTGAGGGGTCATTTCGTCTTCTCTCCAAGATGTTTCAGCTATTGTATCAGGAGTCATTGTATTTGGAGCCTCATTGAATCTTTTAATTTTGAAGCCAGAAGCCTTCTTTACTATAAGCATGCAGGTCCAGGCCTCCATGTTTAGGTTCGGGCTCCTTAGAAAGATGGTGTTCAGAGATTTTGCAGTGGCATTCTTGTGTGATTTCTTCTTGTGGTGACTCTGGGGGCTCCAACTCTCCCCTGGTGGTGGTTACCCAGAGACAGAAGAAACCAGAGTGCAAGCATTATTCCTGCTCTCTCGGTTCTCACGTTTGAGCCTTTTTCTGTTGCAAGAACCCAGCCAGGCCACCACAATATATTTAGCTTTCCTGTTGCTTTCAGCCCCTCTTGTCTGTGACCATTGCCCAGTTGTTGCTCACTTTGCTGTGCTTGAGAGTACTGAGGGTGACTCCGAAGGCCCTTTGAAGCATATCCTCCATGAGGATATTTTGAAGTTTGGCTCATGAGTGAACTGATGTGAGTTGTGGGAGAAACACGGCAATAGCAAAAAGCCATTGCTGTCTGGTCCTACAAGGGTGCATACTATCCACATAAGTTTTCAGTGTTGAACTCGACTTTGGTCACCTGGCTGAAGTAGAGTTTGCCAGATGCTTCCAAAGTGAGGTTATCCTTTAACCTTTCCACACTCTGCTCTTGGAGAGGAAGTCTTTGAGAACAAGTCACAGGTAACCCGTGTGGACCTGGTATACACATCCTTTGGAATTGTGCTGTGTGGAAAATCTAACCCTGCTCCTCCATTTATGCTTCTTGTTTATTAAATTATTCTTTTATCTCATGGTTTCTATTCTGATGACTGTTTATTTTGTACTTTCAAAGGTTATAACCCAATCGTTGACTCTTTCTCCTTTGGCTAACATTTTCAAGTCATGAGCAACAGTAGCCCCTTCGGTGCCTCCATGGTTATGTGGATGTCTTCCTGAGATTGTGGTAACTTTCTGTGTCATTCCTTGCTCTTTGGCTTATCTTGTGCATCACACATTTACATGTGTTTCAGGCTCCTCCTCCTCCTCCTCCCCCTTCTCCTCTTGTTATTTTTTATTTTCAAATATTTTTGTAGTTGTTGATGGATAGAATGCCATTATTTTATTGTTTACGTTTACCCAGTGCTGAGGATGGAACCCTGTGCCTCCCAAGTGCTGTGGTCCTACACTTGTCCAAGTTTCTTGACTCAGACATTTCTCCATTTCTTTATCACTAGTCATTAGAAAGTGGTGTTAGAAACTCAAAAGTGAGCATCAGCCAGGCCTTTTCTAACTTGTCTTTAGTGTTTTTCTAGGCTGTTGCAGCTGAAAGAAGCAAATCTCTGTGTGCCTACTAACCCATGTGTACACACATTGCTATGAATATCATATTAGATATTATCTTCAGCATGTATAGTAAGCTTAATGGAAATCCAAGCCCATCTCCCCAGTTCTATTCCATGACGACTTGCAGAAATCTTGCTTCTGCCACTTTGTTATGGGTACCTCCTTCCAGCAGTAAGAATTCTGCCTCCCTGTATCCACTGTCCATTTCGGTAGTCATTTCATTCCACTGTACATGTGCAAGTAGACGGATTGGCTAACCTGTATTCCCATGGGCAGTAGGTTAGTTCATTGGAGTGCAACAGTTTTATTATGATAATGATGACTATTTTGACACTGGGGTGCTTGATCACTGAGCCAGATCCCTAGCCCTCTTCCTTTGGAGCCAGGTTCTCACTGTGTTGCCTTGGACTTCACCAAGTTACTGAGGCTGCCCTCAAACATGTGACCCTACTGTCACAGCCTCCTGAGTCGCTGGGATTATGGGTCCACGTGGACCACCATGCCTGTACAACAGCTTTTGTTGCCATTTGTTGCTTTGCAGATTAATTTCTCCTCTGAAGTTACTCTAGTGAGCCCTGTTTTGCTCACAGCCCGCAGTGACTTGTTCTTCTTCTCTTTTGTCATGCGTTTGTAATATGGCTAGCTTTACTTGGAACATTCTGCAGTCCAGCCTCATCCACCAAAGCTTCTTAATGCTGTCTTAAGCTTTCAGATTAAGAACATATTTGTTATGATTCCTATTCCTTTATATCGGTTAATGTGAGGTTTCGGCCCAGGAATATGCTCTACCTTTGTGAATGCTCCTCGTGAGCTTGAGAGCATTTTGATCCCACAGGTATTGGATGGAGTATTCTGTACAAAGAGATCCAGTTGGCTGACACTGCTGTTCATATTTGTGTATCTTTTCTAGTCAGCTGTCTGCTTGATTTGCTGATTATTGATAGAGGCGTGTTGAAATCTCTCACTTCCCTGGTGGATTTCTCCTTGCCTCCCATACTTGACACTGTGCCTCCAAGAGGATATGACATTTTAGGATGGTCATATCCTCTTGGAGGATTGATCTCTTAAATCACTAGGTAATGCCCCTAGCCATTTTCCTTGCTTCACTGTCTGCTTTGTCTGAAATTGACACTGTGTCTGTCTTTGAATTAGCCTAAGTGGTGTAAACCTTTCTTCACCCCTTAACTTCTAAGCCATCTGAATCATTCTGTCGAATGTGACTGCCCCAAGCACCAATTATAGGTGGCTTTTGCAATCCACTCTGAACATCTCTGTCTTTAATGGCGCGGTTATTAGACCATCTCTGTTTAAAGTGATTGTATCGTGTCCATCCTCCAGCCTGAAATCCTAATTGGAATAAGATATGTTCCTTGTTTGTATAAATACATCACAATAGATTTTACTCTCCTGCGTAAGTACAAAGAACAAATTCAAATAAAAAACTTTTTAAAATCCTCAAAATAAACATAAAGTGATTGTTGATTCAAGTGGGTTCATATCAATTGTACTTATTGGCAATTATCTTGTGTGTTCCCTGCATTGCTTCTTTGCTTCTTGTTGCCCCTCTTTGTCTCACCCTTCTTGGTTTACCTGAGCCTCACATTGGATTCCATCGTCTTCTCCCTTAGCACTACTGCTGTTGTAGCTTTCAAACTTGTTTCTTAAGGTTTCCATAGACTTTCCAATACAACTATGGCCCCGACTCCACCCTCCAGGAACACTCCACATCCTATGTGCAGTGCTCCACCCTCCAGTAACACTCCACCCTCCAGTAACACTCCCCAGCCCTCCGTTGCTCCTGATGTTCACTTCACAGCGTCCATGCTACAATCACTCCATACCGTGTCAATATTGCATCGATCATTTCTCTTTTACACCGTGCTAGGATGAGCAATATGAACTAAACCGTTGGCATCTATTTGTTCCTATACTGACTGCCATCCTTTCTTCATGTTAATGAAAGTTTCTAATTTGTTTTCTTCCTTGTCTATGTTTGTACGATTCTTCCAGGGAGGCATTCCTGTACATTAATTAGCTCAGTTTTTACTTCTCAGAGAATGTATCTTATTTCGTATTTACTTTTCCATGATAATTTTCCAGATGTAGAATTTTAGGTAGGCAATGTTTTTGCCCTGAATGAACACTATATATTTGAGCCTACTCTGTTTCTTTATGTGGCTTCTATAATTCTACTCCACATACCTCAATAAGTTAGGGGATTTTAAGCTATGGAATGTTCTTTCAAGGTTTTCCTCCTGTCTGAAGTTGTCTGCTGTTTGAACATCATACGCCTAGGCTGTGTGTGTGTGCTTGTGTGTGTGTGTGTGTGTGTGTGTGTGTGTGTGTGTGTGTACACGTGCACTCGCATTCACATATGTCTTCATGAGTTTTCCGGATGACAGTTCTAAGCTTTTTGGTTCTAATACTTCTTCTCTGTTATCTGTCTTCTTTGTCTTCCTGCTATTCAGATGAACATGTCAAACATTTGGTAGGACTTGTTTTCATTTTCTGTGCTGGGGACAGATATCAGGCTTCAAGCGTGTTAGGTAAATGCCTCCAGGAGTTTTCACATGGTAGGATGCATGGTTTCAGTTCCCCTCATCTTTTTCTCTTTGAACTTCTGTTTTGGAAGTTTCTGTGGGCCTGTGACCTACCCCTTAATCTCACCGATCTTTTCCTTAATTGGGCTGCGTCTCCTGATGAACTCCTGACAGACACCATTCATGAGCTGTATGCCCTGTTTAATTTCTCTTACTTCCTGTGAATTCTTTCTCCGAATTTCCACCTTTTCCTAACATCACACAGCTGGTCCTGCAAGTTGTCTTTTTTTCTCATTAGGACCCTGAGCAGGATAGTCATGCTTATTTTCAACTCCCCCTTTCACCATTTTGGTACCTGGGTGCCAGGTTAGACTGGTTCTAAGGTGTGTTTTGACTCCTCATTCTCTATTTTTACCTGGTTTCTGACAGGCCTCCTCTGCTTTCCATCATGTTTGTTGTTCTTGTTTTGTTTTGTTTGTGTGTGGGCAGGAGGAGACCTCTGCTACTGGGTAGTAGGACCTGAATGAAATGGTGATCCACTGGGAATAGTTCCGTTAATCTTGCAGGGAGATGGGCTGCCTTTGATGGTTGCTAAAGCTGTAAGTTCCAGAGGCTTCCAAATTCCTGCCTTTATCTGCCCCTCTTGAGTTTGGTCAGCCTAAAGTACTCCTGCTCCGAATTTTTGTTTTGCAGCACTTCAGGCAATGTTCAATGCAATATCCTTGTCACCATGTTGATGTGCAGGTAGGCTGTGGGGGAGGGGGGAATTTTACAGCTGTGTGACTGAATCTCAGGCATTGTTGGGGCTGTGGCTCTGGGATACGACCTTCACAGGTGTTTCTCTAGTGTTATTTCCTTCACCTCCTGTCCTCTGTCCCTCCCCTGACTGCAGTATTCCCAATCATTTCCTGTAGACTGCACTATTTTTCCCTTAGTTGGACCAGAGGTATAGAGGTGAGTGAGGTGGGCAGAGTACCTAGGATAAGGCTCTGCCAACGTTATTTCCCTAGAGAGTTAACCTTTGTCTTGAAGAGGAGTCTCCAGGAGTATTTGGCAGTGATGGCTCCACCCATCTCCCTGTGGGGAGTGGGGGAAGCGCTAAGAGGATGGCGACTAGGACCCCTTTGCCAAGTCATTCCAGCTCTAGAGCTAACACCCCTGGATATGTGGATATTCAGCCTAAAGCAATTCTTCCTGTTTACCATTGACCGTGTGCAAGCACACATCATATGCTGTGAATTGCTGTCAGTTCCTGAGACCACACGCCTCTGATCTGATCCAAGTGTGGAGATCTCAACTCTGGCACTCTGGTCATGAAAATATCTCAGGATCCAAGGTACTGGTTTGCCCTGTCACCTCAGTTCCTTGATGAGTCCAGAAATGGCATAGGTTCAGTTTCTGCTGGTAAGGATGGAATTGCTGTTTTCTTGCCTCTCTGAATGTTGGAGGTGAACTAGAATTCTCATCTGTTCTCATTCTGCAGTGTCCCTCAATCGCCATACCCCAATGACTCACAACTGTCATGCCCAGTGCCAACAAAGATTAAGCATATAAAAGCTGAAATTGAAAATCATTGTATTTGGGATCAAAGCCATGGCAATTTGGGAGTTGCGGGTTAGAGATCAAGTGCTATTCTCAATGAATTCTAATATTAATCTTTAACTTTAAAAATTATGTATTTATGCTCTTAGAAATTTTTAAAAAGTTGATGCATTATATGTAGTAATCATCTAGGAATTTTATGTGGCAAAAACACGGAAGTAAGTGCTGAGCACAATTTGAAGATGAAATAATGCTCTCAATTATATAATTGCAAAAAGAGTTATTACCTCTTGCTTGAGGATGCCAGTTGTCACAATGAGTTTATCAATATTCATGTGTTGCCCATGATCTAAACAGGTTTGAACACTTCTTCTTCGGTGTGCTAGTATGAACTCTGCCCACTGCCAAATGCTACGTAATGAAAGAAAGAGAGCGCATCACATTGCCATTTCACAGTTGAAGAAACTAAAGATAAAAGGCAGCAAGGGACAGGTGTGGTGGCACACACCTGTAATCCCAGAAGCTCTGGAGGCTGAGGCAAGAGGATCACAAGTTCAAAGCCAGCCTCAGCAAAAGCAAGGCACTAGGCAACTCAATGAGACCTTGTCTCTAAAGAAAATACAAAATAGAGCTGGGGATGTGGCTCAGTGGTCCAGTGCCCCTGAGTTCAGTTCCTGGAACACCCACCCCCCAAAAAACAGGAAGAAGGAAGGAAGGAAGCTGCCAAAAATGAAACAGGATGGGGCTGGGGTTATAGCTCAGCAATGGAGCGCTTGCCTCGCACATGTGAGGCACTGGGCTGGATCCTCAGCACCACAAAAAAATAAAGAAAATAAAGATATTGTGTCCATATTTTTTAAAATCTTAAAAAAACAAAACAGGAAGCAGGGAGTTGATCTGGGAGAGATTCCCAAGGCCTTTTGGTATAGGTATGTATGTTCTTGCCCATATACTTCTCTGTCTTTCCTGGAATGCACTTTTGAGTAGTCAGAGCTTTCTCAGAAAATGGTGTTATGTTTTTCTGCCAGGCTCAGTCAGCAAATTTCCAGAAGAAAGGGCAAGCAGAGGTGAATGAACACAAGCAACCAATTGTTTTCAGAAGTCACATATTCTTGAGTCTTATTCAACTGATTTGGAGCTTGAAAGGGGATAGAAATCCCCAATTCATGCAGGGAAGGCTCTCTGATCTCTCACACTAACACCTGGGAAGGAGCACACAGAGAAAAGCCCAGAAACTCACATGGTTCTGTATGTGCGAGCATGTTCACACGTGTGCACGCACACATCAAAATTAGATTCTATCTCACTTAGGAACATAGATTTAATTTCCCATCCATAAGGTTTGAGTGTGTCAATACCAACCATATATATAGAAAATCTACAGTTGTGTTTTGTTTGTTTTATTTTTTTAGTTATGAGACCATGGTGTCATATTATGGAATTGCTTAATATTGCTTAATCCATCGTTGTAGTAGGTCAAAGGTGAAAAGCCATCTCATCTGAAATGGTGGGTGAGTAAAAATACTGAAGCAACTCAATCCATCTTCGATAGACTCTCTTCAGTACTTGTTCTTTTCAACTTAATTTGCTCTGGGTTGGTAGAATGATGTTAAAAACCCTTGGGCTGGGTTTGTGGCTCAGCGGTAGAGTGCTCACCTAGCACATGTGAGGCCCCGGGTTCGATCCTCAGCACCACATGAAAAGAAATAAACAATATAAAGGTATTGTGTCTAACTACAACTAAAAAGTAAATATTTTTTAAAAAATCCTCGAGTATCAGCTACCCATGGGCACCCCTTATCTGAAGCTCCTATCCCCATATGTTTTGGAATTCATATAGCCTACTTTACAGGAGAACAACAGCAGGGTATGGAGTAGAAATGCTAAATCTAATAAAGCACGGTTTCTGCAGCAAAACGTAACTATTCATGTCAGAAGGATAAGTACAAATTTCAAACAGGATCATGTCAGTTCATATCAGGTGTTATAGAAAATGACTCTGGAGATGTTATTGCTTTTCACAGCATACATGATTTTGAGTGTGAAGGGTATTTCTGTCTATTGTTTCTGTGTTTTATACCGTTTTTCTGTCTTTGTTAAAACGTAGTTCACTGACATAAAACACATACAAAGACGGGAGTATAAGGCTGGGGATATAGCTCAGTCGGTAAAGTGCTTGCCTCACATGTACAAGGCCCTGGGTTCAATCCCCAGCACCACAAAAATGGGGGGAGGGGCCTGTATAAATATGAAGGGACAAAAATATATTGATGGTGTTTCACCAAGGAAACACATGCCTGTAGGTATACAAAGCAAACACAGGCATGCAACCACCACCACAACCAAGATAGAGAAATCTCCTGGTATCCCAGATATGTATGATATGTCTTTAACTGGCCATTGTCCCTGAAACGGAATTGCTTTTCTGACGCTGGTCACTACAGACGAATTGCCTTTTTAAAAGATTTATAGAAACAGAATTCTACATTATGAGAGGGAGTATGGGAGGAATAGAAGGTCTCTAGATAGGGCATAGGGGTGTGAGGGGAAGGGAGGGGTTAGCACGTTTGGTGGAATGTGATGGACATCCTTATCCAAAGTGCATGTATGAAGACATGAATTGGGGTCAGCATAATTTATATACAACCACAGATATGAAAAATTGTGCTATATATGTGTAATAAAATCTGAATGCATTCTGCTGTCATTTATTCATTAAAAATCAATTAAAAATTTAAAAAATAATTCTACATCATGGACATTTTTATGCCTGGCTTCTTCTGCTCAGTACTCTGATTTTGAGATCTACCCATATCACTGCACATAGGGGCATTTGCTTGTTTCATTACTCTCTAGTATTGTGTTCCATGGATAAATCACAAATTTATTTAAATGGCTGGTGGATATTCACATGATTTCCAGGTAGTGACCCTCATCTACAATCATGCTGTGAATGTTTGTTAGTGTCTTTTGGAGACATGTTGATGCAGTTCTATTGGACGTGCACTAGACTGTATGGTAGCCAGAATTCTCTGATGATTCCACGTGACCATGATCTTCTTATAAGGCCCTCTCACTGAGTTGACCTTGAACCTGCACATGTGGCTAGATATCACACCTGTGATGACATTACTTTATGGAAACCAGGATGCTGCCGATGTAAGTAAACTCACAGGTCAGTTGCTCTAAAGAGAGGATATTAGTGGGTGTAGGCCAGACCTAATCAGATTAGCACTTAGAAATCAGATTAGCACTTAGAAGTGGTTAGGTCCTAACTGAACTAATGAGTCAGAGAGGGGCGGGAGACATGGTGGCGGGTGGCGCATAGATATAGCTATTTAGATCCTAAGCGAATATTAGCAGGGGCCACATGGCAAGGAGAGTACAGCCTGAAAGAGAACGGAGGCCTTGGTCCTACAGCTATAGGGACCTGAATTCAGCTGTCAATGTGGATGAGTCTAGAAGGACTTCTTCCACAGAACCTCCAGAAAGGAACCCAGCCAGTCCAACACCACCCCACACCCTGCATCCTGAGGCATGAAACCAGGCAGGCTGTGTGCTAATGTCTGACCTATGCAACTGTGAACTGGTGAGTGGCAGATTCAGCTGCTGAGTGGCAGATTCAGCTGCTGAGTGCTGTAGTGAATGGGAAACCTGTGGAGATTCTGGTCCCTGGATGTGGGGTGCTGCCATGGTGGGCCTGGAACCGAAGTAGGGCAGGACTCTGGAACCAGGTGTTGAGTGAAGCCTGGGAGAATTTCTAGGTGCATGATAGAGAAAGCCTGAGTTGCCTTGAGAAAGAGGGAATGTTTTAGGGAAACCCCAAACTCCCTCAGAGAAAGCCAGAACACAACTCTTAATGGACTGTTGTTTTGTGTCTGCACTCTTGGGAGGTTTCTGAGCGTGGGGGTGGCAGCAGAAGCTAGAGAGATATTATTGGAAACCATAGAAGGAAGATCTTCATCATTCACTGGCAGAATTCTTAGCAGGACCACATCCCCTAGATGGGTAGTAGCTGAATCTGAACATGGTGAGCCTGGCTATAGGGCTGAGGAGACTTCCAAGCAAGGTGCTGAAGGAGCACCTGGCTTCTTCTTGTGGAGACAGAGGGATGTGAGAGGGGAAAGATCAACTGTGAAATAGAAGGAACCAGGACTTTGTGATGTTCACAATTCTCAGCCTATCTAGAGGTGGGGGAACACTACCATGAAGAGTTTGCATCTGAAAGTGTGCCATGGGGAGAAAGCAGACAGTTTGGCTGTACAAACTTTTGCTGAGAACTCAGAAGGACCAAACATTCAGAGTATCCAGTCCCACAAAAACTCTCTTAAGAGACTGAAGGTGTGTCAGATATTCTTAACTTAACAGATGTTCTTAACTCTATTGAACACCTCTGGGAAGCTTAAAGTTGTTGTTCCTCAGCCATCTCAGTAGGACCCTAAATATAGAAGGAATTACTTTTGCCAAATTTATGTTTGGGACTTTCATGTGAATGCCAGCAAAATCCACACAAACTCCCACATGTTTCTAGAGAAACTTCAAGCAGCAGAAATAATGCCAGGTTCAACTTTAAGGGAAAGCCAGAGTACAACATGCATACAAGTGTAGGATTCTATTTATCAGTTGATCCATGAATCGAGTATAAGTCGTATTTTTAAATGATATATGCTCATTCATTTCCTGCTATACATGTACATACAGGCACCAAGAAATACCCATACACTCACCTTCATATACCTTCTAATATACTAATTCATAATCATTTTTATGGCAGTATTACTCATTAACTAAGCTTTCTATGTACATGTCTATTTCCAATGCCAATAATTTGCTTTATATCATTCCCAGTCTCCTCCCCCTTCTGACTTCAGGAATCCCTGTACCCTCTGCACAGAAACTGATAAGTTCTGCTTCAAGGTCCTGACCCTTGCTAATTTTCCCTTCCTGATCCTGGATCTTCCTTCCAATACCCCCCTTGCCTTGCACATATTTGATTATGCCTTGCCTCTTGTTTTCTCCCCATATACCTTTTTTTAAAACTGATACAACAGTTTTATACCTTTATTTTATTTATTAATTTTTATGTGATGCCAAGGATCGAACCTAGTTCTTCACTCATGCTAAGCAAACACTCTACCACTGAGCCACAACCACAGCCCCCCATATATCTTCATTGTTGCTCCTTTCTTTCTGCCATCTTTTTTTTTTTTTTTGTCCCCCCCACGCCCCTCTTTCTGCCATCTTGAGTTAAACCCTGTAACCTTCTCTTCTCCAAGTTCCACATCAGCAATGTTAAATGCAAATTTTATGGATAAAACTCCATTTCAGAAGCATTAAATGTTTGATGGGACATTGCTGTACTTCACTCCTAAAAAGTCATCTAGTATGCCCTCTGCTTTTATTTTAATGCTCCAAATAAGACAGGTAATTATTTTTGCCATAAAAACATCATTCTATGGTCTGTTGATATAGCTCAGTTGTATATTGTTGTGTTTAGCATGTGTGAGGCCCTGTGTTCAGTCTGACACACTGACACACACACACACACACACACACACACACACACACACACTTCATTCTACATTAAAGAAAATACAGCTAACAATTTAATCTTATTTATTAAACAGTAGGTGTATAAGAGGCAATTGGAAAATAGAAATCTCATCCCAGTGGTAAAGGCAGGCCCTTCTAAGTGAGAAGGCTCAAAATCAAGGGCTGAGAACAGGTAAATTTTTAGTGATGGAGTCATGGGATGAGGAATTCTCAGGATGGTGGTTGCAGGCTCACAGACTTTTGGAGATCCTACAGGTAACCATGTAGCAGGCAGCCCATTCATCACAGTAGACAGATTCTGGTACCTTTTGGGGGTCTTGGAGTATACTCACAGAGGGTCAGAGCACAGGTGATGAAGGAGGAGGGAGGGGGGAAACGTGCTCCCTATTTCAGCTCATCTAGAGAGTCAAGGCTCAGGCACCTAGGTCAAGGAGGTTAAGGCTATCAGAGCTAGGAGATAGAGTCCACACCATAAAATCCATGGGAGAAGGAAAAAGAACTCACAATAGAACATCCAGAAAGGGAGGAAGTGGAACTCAAGCCAGGGGACTTAGAAGAGGAAGAGGAAGAGAAGGAATTATCGTTATGAGAAATAATTTTGCCAAGAGAGGACGGTGAGGAAGGGGTTGTGTGGATATCATTGTCAAACTGGGAGGCAAAATGGACAACCTCAGGATCAGGTGAGCTTGAACTGCTCTGGAAGGCAATCCTTCATACGGAAACCTAGGGGGAGAAGGAGGATTCCTGGCAGCCAGCCCAAACAGAGGGGAGGTTGCAGAGGGCTGATCTTTGCTGGTTGGCATTGCTGTAGAGGACATAACCTGGTGCTGAGATGTTGCTGCAGAAAGCAGGGCCTCGTGAAGTAGAGTTGCTGCAGAAAGTAGGCCCTGGTGAAATGGCATCAGGCAGAACCTGATCTAGCTTGGGGGACTTGGAAGTTAGCTTCTGTTGGGTTATCATGGCTTCTGAGAGCAGAGATTGGCCCAGTAGTGCTGCTGTGAAGATCAGAATTTGATAGAAAACACTGGTGCAGAGAACAGGAACTAGCCTAGATGCAGGATTTTCGGGAACATGGCCCAGAAGAGGAGCACGTCTATGGACAGCGGGGGCTGAACAGGAAGTGTTAGTGCCAACAACAGGACCTGGCTGGGATTCTGAACTGCACAGAACAGGGCCTGGCAAGGTGTCATGACTTTGTTGGGCAGAGTCTGGTTTCCTTTGACTGTGTAGGGCAGGGCCTTTCCTGACTGTTTCACTGCAAAGTGGTTTAGCCTGGCTGCGGAGAATGGAACACTGTGGTTTGGCCTGACTATGGAGGACAGAACCTGGTGGTTTGGCCTGGCTGTGTAGGACAGGGCCCAGTGGTTTGGCCTGGCTATGGAGGATGGAGCCTGGTGGCTTGGCCTGGCTTTGGGGAGCAGGGACTGTCCTGATTGCTTGGCTATGGAGAATAGTGCCTGGCTGGGTGGCATAGCTATGGAGATCAGTGCCTGCTACAGTTGCACAGCAATGGAGAGTAGATCCGGTTCCAAATAAACTATAGTACAGAACAGGGTCTAGAGGGGTGGTGTGGTTAGGTGCACGGAGTTGGAGATCATAGGCTGGGTGGGGTGAATGCTGGGATCAGTGCTTGGTACAGATGCAGGACACAGGAGACCAGAGCCAGGCCTCAGCACACTGCAACAGAGAATAGGGCCTGGCAGGGTGGTTCAATGGTGGAGATCTGGGCCTGGCCCAGATGCATCATTGTGGAGAACAGGGTCTGGCACGTTGGTGTGGTTGCAGGGATTAGGGCCTATTGCAGATGCCCAGAGTTAGAAAGCAGGGCCAATTCTGTATGCGCTGCAGTGAAGAACAGTGCCTGGTGGGGTGGCATGGCTGTGGAGATCAGGGCCTTCTGCAGATGCATGGTGACCAAGATTATGGCCAGGCCTAGATGCACTATGTGGAGATCCGGACCTGGTCAGGTAGGGTGGCTGCTTCGATTGGTGCCTGGTGCAGACATAGGAGGCAGGAAAGCAGAGCCAGGCCTCAGTACACTGTGGTGAACAGGGCCTGGCTGGGTGGCTCCATGGTAGAGATCTGGGCTGGGTCCAGATGCATCATTGTAGAGAACAGGGCCTCTGATTTGCCCCACCCTTCCTTTGAGAGGTGTCTGGTTGTGAACAGGTGCATTAGCGAGGCTGTGGGGATCAGGGCCTTTTGCAGATGTATTCTGTTGGAGAACAGGGCCAGGCTTGTATGTACTGGTTGGAAGAACAGGGTCTGGTGGGGTGCCGTGTCTAAGGAGATCAGGACATGGCCGGATGTCTAGGCATGGCATATCAGGGCCTGGCTGGGTTGCCTTGACTGTGGTGAGCAGGACCTGGTGCAGATGTGTGGCATTGGAGAGCACGGCCTGGAAGAGTGGTGCCACTGCAGAGGGCAGGGCCTGCCCTGACAGCTTGGCTCCGGAGGGCAGGCCCTGGACAGGATGCATAATTCCACATAGACACTTGAGAATGGTCGCGGTAGTACGGCTGAGACCTTGGAGAAGATGGTGGCAGAGGCACCAATGACAGTGGCAACCGCTGTGTGGGAGCCTCAGGAAGCAGGTGGTGCCTTGGAGGCTTGGCAGCCTGGTCGAGGCAGAGCTGCCTCCTATGATGGTTGTTTGGGGGGCACTTGGTCTCAGCCTGGGGTCATTCCTGGCCATTGGTTTCGGATCCTTTGTGCCTAAGTTGTGCATGGGGACCACGGCCGCCCCAGAAGTGGGCATACTGTTTTGCTGGCACACAGCTTATGGAGGGCAGTACTGTGTCTTCACAGGCTTTGGAAACAACTGAACAGTTGGTGGGACCTGCTGTGCTGCTCTGCAGGGTGTCTCCCGATGGAGCCAATTGTTGGAGGCTGTGGGGACCAAGACAATAGGATTTTGATCTCTCATCCTGCAATAGTGGCCAGAAGCTAGCATGCCCTCATTCTTCCACCCTCTTATCTTTTTTGAACTACTAGGACCTCCCGCTGCTGGTGCTTCTGCTCCTTTTCTATGGGTGTCTGGGTAACCACCATATTGAGTTCTTGCTCAGAGATACAACACAAGTGCTCAGAGACAAAACAACATGGCTACTAGTGCCCTCCTGGGTTAGCAGCAGAGCTGGTAGAGGAAGAGGATGGGTGGAGCCAGCTGAATCTTTACCTCTAATTGATGAGCAGGGTGTCACATGAGGCTTTCCACTTCCTGGGGCCTTTTTAAAAAAAATATTTATTTCTTTTTAGTTGTACACAATACTTTTGTTTTTCTTTATTTATTTTTATGTGGTGCTGAGGATTGAACCCAGGGCCTTGCACATGCTAGGCAAGCGCTCTACTGCTGAGCCACAACCCCAGCCCCCTTCCTGGAGCCTTTTAACCTCTATCCTTGAGGTATCAGACAGGGAGGTTTGCCCCATCCTTCCTTTGAGAGGTGTCTGATTGTGAACTGAAAGGCATGGTCACCCTTCTGGGTCCTCCCCTTCCGTCAATAGTTTGCATTTCTCCAGCCCCAAACTCAGCCACTAAGAGAGTGTGGAGCAGCTGCAGTGGTGGCAGAGGTGGGGCCGGGGTGGAGCTAGGGTGGGGCCAGGCCTGCTCTGGGCCAGGCAAGAAGGCCACCATGGAGGAGAAAGTGCCTATGACCCTGGAGTCGTTGCTCATGGATCCTCTGCTCCTCATTTTATCTTTCTTGAACTACTAGGACCTGATCAATTGTTGCTATATCAAAGACTTAGCCAGCTATCAAGTCATGATCCACTGCGGAGAAGACATTGCAAAAAATACTGGCTGATATCTGAGGAAGAGAAAATATGGAAGAATCATGTTGGAAATCTCTCTTCATAGATACTTACACTGATGTAGGAAGATACATTGATCATTATGCTGCTATTAAAAAGGCCTGGGATGATCTCAAGAAATATTTGGAGCTCAGGTATCCTCAGATAGTTTTATCTCTGAAAGAGGATGCTCATGAGAAAGACCTAGATGCTGTGGAGAAAGACCAAGCACAGATTGGTTGCAAGCTTCCTGATGACCATGGGTACTCATACTGAATCCACAATGGGCAGAAGTTAGTGGTTCCTGGGTTGTTGGGAAGTATGGCTCTGTTTAATCACTATCATTGTGAAGATTTGTTAGATGTTGATACAGCTGCCAGAGGATTCCAGCAGAGACAGGGGCTTAAATATTGTCTCACTTTTTTGGCATATATACTGGCTTGAGTCAGTACATAACAGTGGAAGCAGTGCAGGGTGAAACAAAAATGAAGTTTTCTACCAATGTCCAGACAAAATGAATCAGAATCCAACTGCTATTGACATGTTTATCATAGGTGCTACTTTTACTGACTGATTTAGCTTTTATGTCAAAAATGTTGTATCAGGTGGCTTTCTCCATCATCAGAAACCAAATTTTCAGATATGTTCACGATCCAGAGTGCATGGCAACACCTAGGGATATTATAGTGTCAGTTTCCACATCATTTCTGCCAGAAAGCAGCTCTGTACATCCACCCCACTATTTCTTCACATACCGCATCAGGATTGAAATGTCAAAGGATGCACTTCCTGAGAAAGCATGTCAGTTGGACAGTTGCTAATGGAGAATAACAAATGCTAAGGGTGATGTAGAAGAAGTTCAAGGACCGAGAGTAGTTGGTGAATTTCCTATCATCAGCCCAGGTCGGGCACATGAGTACACCAGCTGTACCCATTCTCTACATCATCAGGATATACAGAAGGATATTATACCTTCCATTTTCTTTATTTTAAAGACAAGATCTTTAAAATATTACCATTCCCCAACTCCATATGACATGTCCAACATTCAGGGTATCTATAGCCCAACTGTTTTGGTAATTTGTGCCTTTCAAGGAATCTGTCCATTTCATCTAAATGATGAATTTATTGGTGTAAAGTTATTCACAATATTCCCTTGATATCCTTGTAATGGCTACAATAATTATAGTCATATGTCCTCTTTTGTTTTTCATATTGGTTTTTATATATTCTCTTTTGTTCATCACATGATTATTATAATTTTTATTGATTAAAGGAACAACTTTTGGTTTCACTGATTTTTCTCTATTCATTTTTTTATTTCATTGATGTCTGTAGTTATCTTTCTTTTCTACTTTGGGTCTTATTTGTTCTTCTAGCTTTTTAAAGTAGAAGTTTATTGATTTTAAATGTTAAGCACTGTTTTAGCCGTGTTTCACAAATTTTGATGTGTTTTCGTTAACAGTAGTTCAAAAATAGTTCCAAATTTCCCTTGTAACTTAATTTTGACCTGTAACTTTTCTACCGGTGTGTTGATTTCTAAACATATGGGAACTTTTCAGTTATCTTTTGGCTGTTGTTTTCTAATTTCATTGTGGTTAGAAAACTTCCTCAGTATTTTCAGTACTTGTAAATGTTTTATGGCCCAAACTTATGTGAAGAATTTATATATGTTAGTAAATGATCCTTGTGCATTTGGAAAGAATGTGTATTCTGTCATTTGGGGGAATATTATTCTATAAATACAGGTTAAACTGGTTGACATTGTTTTTCAAATATCTATATATTTATTGTTTTGGGGTACCTTTGTTCTGTCAACTACTGAAGATATGATTGTTGAAATTTCCAACTAAGATTACAGTTTTGTCTGTTTCTCTTTTCCATTCTGTCAGATTTGCCTCATGGATTTGGAAGTTTTATAATTGTGTACAAATGTGCTTAGGATTGTTGTGTCTTTTTAATGAAGTGATTCTTTTATTATTATGAAATCTCCCTCTTCATCTCCATAACATGTCTTGTCCTGAAGGTTAAAGAGCACTGAAGCTTGTTTGGTAGCTGAGCTACTATTGGGTCAGCTTGATCCTTTTGAGGACTGTTTTCTTCAATATTCATTGGGGCAAGTGTAAAGTGCTATCTACTTAAGGACAGTCATTCTCCAACATTTCAGTTTCATGACTCTCTTAGATGCTTAAACTCAGTCAGGGCTCCAAAGAACTCTTGCTTACATGGGTTACATTGATAATTATCATATTAGAAGCTAAAACTGAGAAGTTTGACAATATTTACTAAGCAGTTCCTTTTAAATTACAATAAGTAAATCCTCTCAACCATGTATTTATTTACTTAGAGTTTTAGTTTCTTCTTAAGCACAAATAAACAAATTCAATCTTAAAAAAAGAGAGTGTGTGTTTCAGGGGAGGGGTTTGGGGTGTGGAGTCTGTCTATATTAACCATTTTAAGTACCTCAAATCAGCTTGTTAGCAACACTCCTGTAGCTCAACCTCAAATGATCAATTGCTTGAAAGATATACCATGCCGGCCAATAGGCTATATCTCCATGCCTGGGTATAACCCCATAGTGGATTATCCTGGAACTCCTCCAGACATCTGGATAACTCAAGGGGGGGGTGTCTGGTGGGTTTTAAGGTTTGTGAGAGGACTAGAGGCAAGAAAAGGGATGACGTCACACTGTCTTAGCTTAGGATGTTCAGCACTGGATGTGCTACCTCCCTCAGGCTCCAAACAGCATATATGATTCAGAATTATCCAATAAGATGAAACACAGCCTGGAGTTTCCTAGGATTCAGGGTGATACTGTCCTTACATTCATCAACATTTGTACAGGCTGCATATGAATCTACTGGTGAATGTACATTAATTTATTTTGAGTAGACTCTAGTTTCTGTTAAATAGGCTGAGATGCACAGATTGAAGTTTCATACTTGGACACATATTTTTAGTCTTTACAAAAGGGATTCCTCTTTCAGTGCCCAAAACAGCAAGCAAATATGAGAAAACAATCACCAAAATTCTCACAGGCATGAGTCTATATTTAGAGGATTCAAAAAATTCCACCAGAAAACATCTAGAACTAATAAATTAATTCCAGCAAAGAGGATATAAAATCAAATAAATAAAATGCATTTCTAGACATCAGTGATGAATCTTCTGAAAGAGAAATTAGGAAAACTACACCTTTACAATAGCTTCAAAAAAATAATATACTTAGGTATCAACCTAATAAAAGAGGTTGAAAACCTCTACAGTGAAAACTACAAAACACTAGAGAAAGAAATTTTAAAAAACTTCAGAATATGAAAAAATCTCCCTTATTCTTGGATTTGGCAGAATTAATATTGTCAAATGGCCATACTACCAAAAGTGTTATACAGATTTAATGCGATTCAAATCAAAATCCCAATGACATTCCTCATAGAAATAGAAAAAGCAATCATGAAATTCATTTGGAAAAATTAAGGACCCAGCATAGCCAAGGCAACTCTTTGCAAGAAGAGTGAAGCAGGAGGCATCACAATACCAGAACTTAAACTATATTTCAGAGCTATAGTAACAAAAATGGCATTGTATTGGCACCAAAACAGACATGTAGACCAATGGTACAGAATACAGGTCACAGAGACAAACCCATATAAACACAGTAATCTCATACTAGACAAAGACACCAAACACATACATTGGAGAAAAGATAGCCTCTTCAATAAATGGTGCTGGGAAAACTGGAAATCCATATGCTGCAAAATGAAATTAATCCTCTATCTCTCACCCTGCACAAAAATCAACTCAAAGTGTATCAAAAACTTAGGCACTAGAACAGAGACCCTGCACTGAATAGATGAGAAAATAGGCCCAAATCTTCACCATGTCAGCCTAGGATCTGACTTCCTTAACAAGACTCCTAAAGCACAAGAAATAAAATCAAGAATCCATAAAGTAGATGAATTCAAACTTAAAAGCTTCTTCTCAGCAAAAGAAACAAATAATGAAGTGTAGAGAAAGCCTACAGAATGGGAGCAAATTTTACCACATGCACATCAGATAGAGCACTAATCTCCAGAATATATGAAGAACTCGAGAAACTTAACACAGAAAAAACAAATAACCCAATCAATAAATGGGCTAAGGAACTGAACAGACAATTCACCAAAGAAGATATATAATTGATCAACAAATATATGAAAATGTTCAATATCTCTAGCAATTAGAGAAATGCAAATCAAAACCACTCTAAGATTTCATCTCACTCCAATCAGAATGGCAATTATCAACAATTCAAGCAACAATAAGTGCTGGCAAGGATGTGGGGGAAAAGTACACTAATTCATTGCTGGTGGGATTGCAAAATGGCGCAACCACTTTTGAAAGCAGTATGGAGATTCCTTAGAAAACTACAACTGGAACCACCATTTGACCCAGCTATCCCACTCCTTGGTCTATTCCCAAAGGACTTAAATTAGCATGCTACAGTGATGCAGCCCACTCAATGTTTATACTAGCTCAATTCACAATTGCTAAACTGTAGAACCAACCTAGATGCCCTTCAATAGAGGAATGGATAAATGTGGTATATATACACAATGGAATGTTACTCAGCCTTAAAGAAGAATGTAATCATGGTATTTACAGGTAAATGGACAGAGTTGGGGAAAAACAGAGTTTGCGAAAAAACCAAAGGATAAATGTTTTCTCTGAATATTGGATGCAGATCCACAATGGAGGGGGCAAGGGAAGAATGGAGGACCTTTGGATTGAGCAAGGGGAGGTAAGGGAGAGGGTGTATTGAAGGAGGAAGATGGTGGAATGAGATGGACATTATTACCCCTATGTAAGGGTATGAATTTATGAATGTTATGTATCTACATCATGTACAACCAGAGAAATGAATAGTTGTGCTCCATTTGTGTGAAAAAATTAAATTAATTAATAAAAAAAGAAAATGAAATAATGATTAAATAGAATATTCACTTAAATGAAAAATAAATGAATAAATTTATGATCCCTTCAACTACTCCACAATTTATTGTCATGGAAAAATGGCTTTTGATTAAGCTCAAGCATTTTGTACAGCTAGAATTCACACAGTGCAGAGCAAGGATGGTTTCTCTCTGCTCTAAATGTAAACAAATGGTGTACTCAACTCAGACAATTCCAATGGATATGAATTCAGGAGTAAAGGGCAAGCAATCTTTGATGACTCTTAGATTTCTGACATTAGAGAAATGCAAATCAAAACCACTCTAAGATTTCATCTCACTCCAGTCAGAATGGCAATTATCAAGAATTCAAGCTACAATAAGTCATTCCTCATAGAATGAGGATCGGTGATGGTGCTGCTCCCTGAAATGGGTAAGACTTGCCTAGTTGAGGAGCACTTTAGGAAGACAGTGGAAGTGGTGATTCTGCTGCATGAGTTAGAATTATAAAGCACATTAAAAATCATATGAAAAACACCAGCCAGAATTCTTTGATAAAGTCTCCAAGACTGAAATGATCCCCAGTGACTGTTCTATATACTTTGGGGTCATTAGATCTTAAGCTCGAATCATCCCTCCATTTTTATGAAAGAAAACAAGATGTTTGTCCCTGAGTACACTATCAAAATACTCCCTGTGAGTATATCTCTAGGGTTCTCTACTTGTATGCATGTTGTACTCTGGCTTTCCCTTAAAGTTGAACCTGGCATTATTTCTACTGCTTGAAGTTTCTCTAGAAACATGTGGGAGTTTGTGTGGATTTTGCTGGCATTCACATGAAAGTCCCAAACATAAATTTGGCAAAAAGAATCCCTTCTATATTTAGGGTTCTGCTGAGATGGCTGAGGAACAACAACTTTAAGCTTCCCAGAGGCGTTCAGTAGAGTTAAGAACATCTGTTAAGTTAAGAATATCTGACACACCTTCAGTCTCTTAAGAGAGATTTTGTGGGACTGGATACTCTGAATGTTTGGTCCTTCTGAGTTCTCAGCAAAAGTTTGTACAGCCAAACCGTCTGCTTTCTCCCCATGGCACACTTTCAGATGCAAACTCTTCATGGTAGTGTTCCCCCACCTCTAGATAGGCTGAGAATTGTGAACATCACAAAGTCCTGGTTCCTTCTATTTCACAGTTGATCTTTCCCCTCTCACATCCCTCTGTCTCCACAAGAAGAAGCCAGGTGCTCCTTCAGCACCTTGCTTGGAAGTCTCCTCAGCCCTATAGCCAGGCTCACCATGTTCAGATTCAGCTACTACCCATCTAGGGGATGTGGTCCTGCTAAGAATTCTGCCAGTGAATGATGAAGATCTTCCTTCTATGGTTTCCAATAATATCTCTCTAGCTTCTGCTGCCACCCCCACGCTCAGAAACCTCCCAAGAGTGCAGACACAAAACAACAGTCCATTAAGAGTTGTGTTCTGGCTTTCTCTGAGGGAGTTTGGGGTTTCCCTAAAACATTCCCTCTTTCTCAAGGCAACTCAGGCTTTCTCTATCATGCACCTAGAAATTCTCCCAGGCTTCACTCAACACCTGGTTCCAGAGTCCTGCCCTACTTCGGTTCCAGAGTCCTGCCCTACTTCGGTTCCAGGTCCACCATGGCAGCACCCCACATCCAGGGACCAGAATCTCCACAGGTTTCCCATTCACTACAGCACTCAGCAGCTGAATCTGCCACTCAGCAGCTGAATCTGCCACTCACCAGTTCACAGTTGCATAGGTCAGACATTAGCACACAGCCTGCCTGGTTTCATGCCTCAGGATGCAGGGTGTGGGGTGGTGTTGGACTGGCTGGGTTCCTTTCTGGAGGTTCTGTGGAAGAAGTCCTTCTAGACTCATCCACATTGACAGCTGAATTCAGGTCCCTATAGCTGTAGGACCAAGGCCTCCGTTCTCTTTCAGGCTGTACTCTCCTTGCCATGTGGCCCCTGCTAATATTCGCTTAGGATCTAAATAGCTATATCTATGCGCCACCCGCCACCATGTCTCCCGCCCCTCTCTGACTCATTAGTTCAGTTAGGACCTAACCACTTCTAAGTGCTAATCTGATTTCTAAGTGCTAATCTGATTAGGTCTGGCCTACACCCACTAATATCCTCTCTTTAGAGCAACTGACCTGTGAGTTTACTTACATCGGCAGCATCCTGGTTTCCATAAAGTAATGTCATCACAGGTGTGATATCTAGCCACATGTGCAGGTTCAAGGTCAACTCAGTGAGAGGGCATTATAAGAAGATCATGGTCACGTGGAATCATCAGAGAATTCTGGCTACCATACAGTCTAGTGCACGTCCAATAGAACTGCATCAACATGTCTCCAAAAGACACTAACAAACATTCACAGCATGATTGTAGATGAGGGTCACTACCTGGAAATCATGTGAATATCCACCAGCCGTTTAAATAAATTTGTGATTTATCCATGGAACACAATACTAGAGAGTAATGAAACAAGCAAATGCCCCTACGTGCAGTGATATGGGTAGATCTCAAAATCAGAGTACTGAGCAGAAGAAGCCAGGCATAAAAATGTCCACGATGTAGAATTATTTTTTAAATTTTTAATTGATTTTTAATGAATAAATGACAGCGGAATGCATTCTGATTTTATTACACATATATAGCACAATTTTTCATATCTGTGGTTGTATATAAATTATGCTGACCCCAATTCATGTCTTCATACATGCACTTTGGATAAGGATGTCCATCACATTCCACCAAACTTGCTGCCCCCTCCCTTCCCCTCACACCCCTATGCCCTATCTAGAGACCTTCTATTCCTCCCATACTCCCTCTCATAATGTAGAATTCTGTTTCTATAAATCTTTTAAAAAGGCAATTCGTCTGTAGTGACCAACGTCAGAAAAGCAATTCCGTTTCAGGGACAATGGCCAGTTAAAGACATATCATACATATCTGGGATACCAGGAGATTTCTCTATCTTGGTTGTGGTGGTGGTTGCATGCCTGTGTTTGCTTTGTATACCTACAGGCATGTGTCTCCTTGGTGAAACACCATCAATATATTTTTGTCCCTTCATATTTATACAGGCCCCTCCCCCCATTTTTGTGGTGCTGGGGATTGAACCCAGGGCCTTGTACATGTGAGGCAAGCACTTTACCGACTGAGCTATATCCCCAGCCTTATACTCCCGTCTTTGTATGTGTTTTATGTCAGTGAACTACGTTTTAACAAAGACAGAAAAACGGTATAAAACACAGAAACAATTTTCTTTATTTTTTTGTGGTGCTGAGGATCCAGCCCAGTGCCTCACATGTGCGAGGCAAGCGCTCCATTGCTGAGCTATAACCCCAGCCCCATCCTGTTTCATTTTTGGCAGCTTCCTTCCTTCCTTCTTCCTGTTTTTTGGGGGGTGGGTGTTCCAGGAACTGAACTCAGGGGCACTGGACCACTGAGCCACATCCCCAGCTCTATTTTGTATTTTCTTTAGAGACAAGGTCTCATTGAGTTGCCTAGTGCCTTGCTTTTGCTGAGGCTGGCTTTGAACTTGTGATCCTCTTGCCTCAGCCTCCAGAGCTTCTGGGATTCCAGGTGTGTGCCACCACACCTGTCCCTTGCTGCCTTTTATCTTTAGTTTCTTCATCTGTGAAATGGCAATGTGGTGCGCTCTCTTTCTTTCATTACCTAGCATTTGGCAGTGGGCAGAGTTCATACTAGCACACCGAAGAAGAAGTGTTCAAACCTGTTTAGATCATGGGCAACACATGAATATTGATAAACTCATTGTGACAACTGGCATCCTCAAGCAAGAGGTAATAACTCTTTTTGCAATTATATAATTGAGAGCATTATTTCATCTTCAAATTGTGCTCAGCACTTACTTCCGTGTTTTTGCCACATAAAATTCCTAGATGATTACTACATATAATGCATCAACTTTTTAAAAATTTCTAAGAGCATAAATACATAATTTTTAAAGTTAAAGATTAATATTAGAATTCATTGAGAATAGCACTTGATCTCTAACCCGCAACTCCCAAATTGCCATGGCTTTGATCCCAAATACAATGATTTTCAATTTCAGCTTTTATATGCTTAATCTTTGTTGGCACTGGGCATGACAGTTGTGAGTCATTGGGGTATGGCGATTGAGGGACACTGCAGAATGAGAACAGATGAGAATTCTAGTTCACCTCCAACATTCAGAGAGGCAAGAAAACAGCAATTCCATCCTTACCAGCAGAAACTGAACCTATGCCATTTCTGGACTCATCAAGGAACTGAGGTGACAGGGCAAACCAGTACCTTGGATCCTGAGATATTTTCATGACCAGAGTGCCAGAGTTGAGATCTCCACACTTGGATCAGATCAGAGGCGTGTGGTCTCAGGAACTGACAGCAATTCACAGCATATGATGTGTGCTTGCACACGGTCAATGGTAAACAGGAAGAATTGCTTTAGGCTGAATATCCACATATCCAGGGGTGTTAGCTCTAGAGCTGGAATGACTTGGCAAAGGGGTCCTAGTCGCCATCCTCTTAGCGCTTCCCCCACTCCCCACAGGGAGATGGGTGGAGCCATCACTGCCAAATACTCCTGGAGACTCCTCTTCAAGACAAAGGTTAACTCTCTAGGGAAATAACTTTGGCAGAGCCTTATCCTAGGTACTCTGCCCACCTCACTCACCTCTATACCTCTGGTCCAACTAAGGGAAAAATAGTGCAGTCTACAGGAAATGATTGGGAATACTGCAGTCAGGGGAGGGACAGAGGACAGGAGGTGAAGGAAATAACACTAGAGAAACACCTGTGAAGGTCGTATCCCAGAGCCACAGCCCCAACAATGCCTGAGATTCAATCACACAGCTGTAAAATTCCCTCCCTCCCCCACAGCCTACCTCCACATCAACATGGTGACAAGGATATTGCATTGAACATTGCCTGAAGTGCTGCAAAACAAAAATTCGGAGCAGGAGTACTTTAGGCTGACCAAACTCAAGAGGGGCAGATAAAGGCAGGAATTTGGAAGCCTCTGGTACTTACAGCTTTAGCAACCATCAAAGGCAGCCCATCTCCCTGCAAGATTAACGGAACTATTCCCAGTGGATCACCATTTCATTCAGGTCCTACTACCCAGTAGCAGAGGTCTCCTCCTGCCCACACACAAACAAAACAAAACAAGAACAACAAACATGATGGAAAGCAGAGGAGGCCTGTCAGAAACCAGGTAAAAATAGAGAATGAGGAGTCAAAACACACCTTAGAACCAGTCTAACCTGGCACCCAGGTACCAAAATGGTAAAAGGGGGAGTTGAAAATAAGCATGACTATCCTGCTCAGGGTCCTAATGAGAAAAAAAGACAACTTGCAGGACCAGCTGTGTGATGTTAGGAAAAGGTGGAAATTCGGAGAAAGAATTCACAGGAAGTAAGAGAAATTAAACAGGGCATACAGCTCATGAATGGTGTCTGTCAGGAGTTCATCAGGAGACGCAGCCCAATTAAGGAAAAGATCGGTGAGATTAAGGGGTAGGTCACAGGCCCACAGAAACTTCCAAAACAGAAGTGCAAAGAGAAAAAGATGAGGGGAACTGAAACCATGCATCCTACCATGTGAAAACTCCTGGAGGCATTTACCTAACACGCTTGAAGCCTGATATCTGTCCCCAGCACAGAAAATGAAAACAAGTCCTACCAAATGTTTGACATGTTCATCTGAATAGCAGGAAGACAAAGAAGACAGATAACAGAGAAGAAGTATTAGAACCAAAAAGCTTAGAACTGTCATCCGGAAAACTCATGAAGACATATGTGAATGCGAGTGCACGTGTACACACACACACACACACACACACACACACACACACACAAGCACACACACACAGCCTAGGCGTATGATGTTCAAACAGCAGACAACTTCAGACAGGAGGAAAACCTTGAAAGAACATTCCATAGCTTAAAATCCCCTAACTTATTGAGGTATGTGGAGTAGAATTATAGAAGCCACATAAAGAAACAGAGTAGGCTCAAATATATAGTGTTCATTCAGGGCAAAAACATTCCCTACCTAAAATTCTACATCTGGAAAATTATCATGGAAAAGTAAATACGAAATAAGATACATTCTCTGAGAAGTAAAAACTGAGCTTATTAATGTACAGGAATGCCTCCCTGGAAGAATCGTACAAACATAGACAAGGAAGAAAACAAATTAGAAACTTTCATTAACATGAAGAAAGGATGGCAGTCAGTATAGGAACAAATAGATGCCAACGGTTTAGTTCATATTGCTCATCCTAGCACGGTGTAAAAGAGAAATGATCGATGCAATATTGACACGGTATGGAGTGATTGTAGCATGGACGCTGTGAAGTGAACATCAGGAGCAACGGAGGGCTGGGGAGTGTTACTGGAGGGTGGAGTGTTACTGGAGGGTGGAGCACTGCACATAGGATGTGGAGTGTTCCTGGAGGGTGGAGTCGGGGCCATAGTTGTATTGGAAAGTCTATGGAAACCTTAAGAAACAAGTTTGAAAGCTACAACAGCAGTAGTGCTAAGGGAGAAGACGATGGAATCCAATGTGAGGCTCAGGTAAACCAAGAAGGGTGAGACAAAGAGGGGCAACAAGAAGCAAAGAAGCAATGCAGGGAACACACAAGATAATTGCCAATAAGTACAATTGATATGAACCCACTTGAATCAACAATCACTTTATGTTTATTTTGAGGATTTTAAAAAGTTTTTTATTTGAATTTGTTCTTTGTACTTACGCAGGAGAGTAAAATCTATTGTGATGTATTTATACAAACAAGGAACATATCTTATTCCAATTAGGATTTCAGGCTGGAGGATGGACACGATACAATCACTTTAAACAGAGATGGTCTAATAACCGCGCCATTAAAGACAGAGATGTTCAGAGTGGATTGCAAAAGCCACCTATAATTGGTGCTTGGGGCAGTCACATTCGACAGAATGATTCAGATGGCTTAGAAGTTAAGGGGTGAAGAAAGGTTTACACCACTTAGGCTAATTCAAAGACAGACACAGTGTCAATTTCAGACAAAGCAGACAGTGAAGCAAGGAAAATGGCTAGGGGCACTACCTAGTGATTTAAGAGATCAATCCTCCAAGAGGATATGACCATCCTAAAATGTCATATCCTCTTGGAGGCACAGTGTCAACTATGGGAGGCAAGGAGAAATCCACCAGGGAAGTGAGAGATTTCAACACGCCTCTATCAATAATCAGCAAATCAAGCAGACAGCTGACTAGAAAAGATACACAAATATGAACAGCAGTGTCAGCCAACTGGATCTCTTTGTACAGAATACTCCATCCAATACCTGTGGGATCAAAATCCTCTCAAGCTCACGTGGAGCATTCACAAAGGTAGAGCATATTCCTGGGCCGAAACCTCACTTTAACCGATATAAAGGAATAGGAACCATAACAAATATGTTCTTAATCTGAAAGCTTAAGACAGCATTAAGAAGATTTGGTGGATGAGGCTGGACTGCAGAATGTTCCAAGTAAAGCTAGCCATATTACAAACGCATGACAAAAGAGAAGAAAAACAAGTCACTGAGGGCTGTGAGCAAAACAGGGCTCACTAGAGTAACTTCAGAGGAGAAATTAATCTGCAAAGCGGCAAATGGCAACAAAAGCTGTTGTACAGGCATGGTGGTCCACGTGGACCCGTAATCCCAGCGACTCAGGAGGCTGTGACAGTAGGGTCACATGTTTGAGGGCAGCCTCAGTAACTTGGTGAGGTCAAAAGCAACACAGTGAGAACCTGGCTCCAAAGGAAGAGGGCTAGGGATCTGGCTCAGTGATCAAGCACCCCAGTGTCAAAATAGTCATCATTATCATAATAAAACTGTTGCACTCCAATGAACTAACCTACTGCCCATGGGAATACAGGTTAGCCAATCCGTCTACTTGCACATGTACACTGGAATGAAATGACTACCGAAATGGACGGTGGATACAGGGAGGCAGAATTCTTACTGCTGGAAGGAGATACCCATAACAAAGTGGCAGAAGCAAATTTCTGCAAGTCGTCATGGAATAGAACTGGGGAGATGGGCTTGGATTTCCATTAAGCTTACTATACATCTGAAGATAATATCTAATATGATATTCATAGCAATGTGTGTACACATGGGTTAGTAGGCACACAGAGATTTGCTTCTTTCAGCTGCAACAGCCTAGAAAAACACTAAAGCCAAGTTAGAAAAGGCCTGGCTGATGCTCACTTTTGAGTTTCTAACACCACTTTCTAATGACTAGTGATAAAGAAATGGAGAAATGTCTGAGTCAAGAAACTTGGACAAGTGTAGGACCACAGCACTTGGGAGGCACAGGGTTCCATCCTCAGCACTGGGTAAACGTAAACAATAAAATAATGGCATTCTATCCATCAACAACTACAAAAATATTTGAAAATAAAAAAGAACAAGAGGAGAAGGGGGAGGAGGAGGAGGAGGAGCCTGAAACACATGTAAATGTGTGATGCACAAGATAAACCAAAGAGCAAGGAATGACACAAAAAGTTACCACAATCTCAGGAAGACATCCACATAACCATGGAGGCACCGAAGGGGCTACTGTTGCTCATGACTTGAAAATGTTAGCCAAAGGAGAAAGAGTCAACGATTGGGTTATAACCTTTGAAAGTACAAAATAAACAGTCATCAGAATAGAAACCATGAGATAAAAGAATAATTTAATAAACAAGAAGCATAAACGGAGGAGCAGGGTTAGATTTTCCACACAGCACAATTCCAAAGGATGTGTGTGCCAGGTCCACACGGGTTACCTGTGACCTGTTCTCAAAGATTTCCTCTCCAAGAGCAGAGTGTGGAAAGGTTAAAGGATAACCTCACTTTGGAAGCATCTGGCAAACTCTACTTCAGCCAGGTGACCAAAGTCGAGTTCAACACTGAAAATTTATGTAGATAGTATGCACCCTTGTAGGATCAGACAGCAATGGCTTTTTGCTGTTGCCGTGTTTCTTCCACAACTCACATCAGTTCACTCATGAGCCAAACTTCAAAATATCCTCATGGAGGATATGCTTCAAAGGGCCTTCGGAGTCACCCTCAGTACTCTCAAGCACAGCAAAGTGAGCAACAACTGGGCAATGGTCACAGACAAGAGGGGCTGAAAGCAAGAGGAAAGCTAAATATATTGTGGTGGCCTGGCTGGGTTCTTGCAACAGAAAAAGGCTCAAACGTGAGAACCGAGAGAGCAGGAATAATGCTTGCACTCTGGTTTCTTCTGCCTCTGGGTAACCACCACCAGGGGAGAGTTGGAGCCCCCAGAGTCACCACAAGAAGAAATCACACAAGAATGCCACTGCAAAATCTCTGAACACCATCTTTCTAAGGAGCCCGAACCTAAACATGGAGGCCTGGACCTGCATGCTTATAGTAAAGAAGGCTTCTGGCTTCAAAATTAAAAGATTCAATGAGGCTCCAAATACAATGACTCCTGATACAATAGCTGAAACATCTTGGAGAGAAGACGAAATGACCCCTCAGATCAAGAATTAAGGACATTGCCACTCTAATGAGAAAACACTATTCACTGGTGCCAGCATAGAGCTGATTCAGATGTGGCACTGGCCTGACAAACATTTTTAAAGAACCCAACATAAAAATACTTCCTAAGCCAATTACAAAGAGTCTCGAGGTGTGTGGTGGGAATATAAGGAACTCAGTAATAAACAGAATTTTTTGACAGAAATTAAGGAACAGAGGAAATGCAGTCATGGAAATTTGGAAATATCGCTGGATTGGCCCAACAGTGGGATAGAGATAAGCAAGATCCTATTTGTACACTTGTGATGTGATCGGTAGAGTTCCTCTATCTTAACCGTGAAGATATAGACTGAATGAACAAGTGAGCAGACCCTCAAGAATTTAGGATGGCAACTGAATTTTAACATCCCTTGATCAAACTTCCAGAGAAGGAGATGTAGCTGAAAGAGCATTGTAAGAAACACAGGCTGCTTAGGACACTGCCTTCTGGCAGCCTGCTGCTTGTCTCTCAGTACACCATCTCTGCCCAACCTGGGCCCAGGGCAGTTGCTGGTAGGCGGGCATGTTCCTCACCTAAGACAGAAAAGGAGGTTTCAGAGCCTGATGTCCCTGGGGTCAGTGGCATCAGAGCCCTGAGAGGTGCTTTTACATTTGGGCAGCCACTTGTCACAGGAGGCTACCATTTGAAACAGCAGCCACACCTGCAATGTGGCTGGTTAGAACTGAGATCTTAAAATACAGAGAGTCTTTTGTAGGGTTCCTTCCAAAAAATGTATACTTAATTAGTTATTTCATGTTGGCCACATGTGAAATTGACAATAAATTTCCTCATAAATTTCTACCACTGATTTTGAAAAAGACAAACACACAAGAAATTTGCGGCTGGAAATGCCCAAAATTTGAGGAAGAACATACAAAACAAAATAAATGAACTGCACACTGACATGTGTAGATGAATCCATGGTGAGATATATCAAAGTTCATCTACTGAAATTCCTACTAACTTTGAAAGGGACAAGAAAAAAAATGACACATTGATGAGGGGCAGTGTCACTGAGTTGAAGCACTACAGATTTCTCATGGAGCTCTGGGGTCTATTAGGAAGTGACAAAACCATTTTCAGCTGTTGGAAAAACAGTACTGTCAAAGGAGAATTTCACATGCCTGAAAGGGTAGCAAAGACAGGAAAAGGAAAAGGAAAGCAAAGAGATGTGCAGAAAGAGGGACTGAGTTGTGTGCTGAAATAGGAAAGGAAATCATGAAAGGAGGCAGCTAAGAGAAATGAATGAAGAGCAGTAGAAGAAGCATCCCCAAGGGACAGACCTTAGGCGAGCCTTTTCCTTATGAATTGTGAATGACCAAAACCCACATGACACAACCAATCTATGACTGAGACTATTTTGTTCACCAGTGAGGGAGGCCCACATCCCCAATGGACCCCTGATTTCCACAGTTCAACTGACTGTGGATTGAGGACTCAGCCAAGTCAAGGCCAGAGCAAACCCTGACAAAATATTCAACAGCCACACACTCAAACGTGATTAAAAAACAAAGACAAATCCCATAAAGTGTTCAAGTAAACCAGAGAAAAGCAGGAGAGGGATTGAAGAATGATGAGATACAGAGGAAAGCAAAGAAACCAATGGAGGGACTTCGACACTGGCATTGGAGCAAATATCAGGTGACTGAGCTAAACCCTCACTTAAAATTAAGGCTGATATGGGCCAAGTCTGTCAAAACCGACCTAATTTCACATCATGTTTGCATGAGGTTCATTTGCACTTCAACAGTATAGGTCAATGCATTGAAAGAGAGTTCAGACAGCCACATCATGCACACATGAATCTACAAAGCTGAAATGGTACAGTCATATGAAAACAGACCCCATCGCAAGGAAAACTACTAGAGGCAGACAGAGCCCACCCTGCAGGCAGACAGCAAAAAAGCCTTTCCTGATCTGGCCCCTCTCTTTCACCCTCCAGCTGGTGCGCTTAGGACCACCTGAGGCTTGCCTGGGGGGCTCTGTTCTCCTCCCTGTGGGAGAAATCATGACCATATTTTGGTTCCTAGTTTGGTGTATTTGACTATAAATGAGTGCTAGAGTTTGGAGAGCTGAATACTCCTCCCTGTGCCCAGAAGCCCTGGGGGACCCCACATGTGTCTGCTGAACCACCTCCTTCCCACTGAGTCTCTCAGGGAGCAGAGGCTGTTCTGATAGGGTCAAGGGAAGGGTTTCTTGACATCACACTCAACAAGTGGCCAATCCTGCAGGTGCAGCCAATGAGGCTGCTCAGAGACTGCCTGGGAAATGAGGGGCGGGGGGGCGCCCACTCAGAAGACTGCAGGCGCCTTGGGCAGAGCAAGGCAAAGAGCCAACGCTCAGCAGAGAAAGCAAAAGCGTCCCGGGGATCCTCCAGCCACCTGCGCAGCGGTCGCGGTCATGGGCAGGAGCCGCGCGCATTGCCCACCTGTCCAAGTGGGTGTCCGGAGCCAGGCGGCAGGCAGGGAGCTCGCAGCAGCCAAGTGGCGGAGGGGAAAGGCGCGGCGCAAGAGCTGGTGGCGGAGGGTCCAGGAGACCTGGGCCAAGAATCTGCTGCTCCCGCCACAGCTGCGGAACCAGCGGGCGCCCGCGCCCACCCCAGCGGCCCCTGCCATGTCCCCAGGTGAGCTGGACCTGGGCGCGCAGCGCGAGCGCTGGGAGTCGTTCCGCAAGCTGCGGGGTCTGAGCTGCGAGGGTGCCGCCAAGTTCCTACTGGACACCTTCGAGTTCCCGGGCCTGGTGTACCACACCGGGGGCTGCCACTGTGGCGCTGTCCGCTTTGCGGCCTGGGCCCCTGAGGATCTGCACGTGGTGGAGTGCAGCTGCAGTCTGTGCAAGAAGAAGCAGCACCGCCACTTCCTTGTTCCGGCAGAGCGCTTCACGCTGCTGCAGGGTGCTGAGAGCATGGTCACCTACCCGTCCAACACGCACCCGGCGCTGCACAGCTTCTGCAGCACATGCGGGGTGCAGAGCTTCCACTCCGCGGAGTCCGACCCGCGTGTGTACGGCGTCGCCCCGCACTGCCTGGACGCGGGCACTGTGCGCAGCATGGTCATCGAGGAGGTCGATGGTGAAGCTTGGGAACAGGAGGCCACTGAAGAGGAGGAGGAGGACGACAACGCCATGCAGAATGCGTCCATGGAGATGGCCCTTGCCTGTCCTGGTCAAGAGGAGCAGTGACTGGGGCCACCAACAAGCTGAATCCAGTGTGCGGGTGGGGGCCCCTCCAGCCAACCCCTGCAGCACTTGGGGAAACAATCCTTCTCCTGGTGTGCAAGCTACCTGTCCCTCTTTACCCCTTCCCCTCCAGTTCTGTTGAAGGGACTGTCTCTGAATCCAGAACTTGAGCACACACCCCTTCTTCTGTGTACAATGTTCACCTTGACATCCAACAAGCAAGTAGTGTCTCCACGTTTTCAAGCCATCTCTTCCATCACTTGGTTGTGCCATTCTTCCTGAAGGATCCCCACATGGCTGGTGGGAATCCCGTGTACTGTACATTTCTGGTGCTATTGTGAACAGGCTTGTGTGCAACACGTGCGTTTTAGTGTGCTGGGCGGCTACATCCCAACACTTTTGTGAACACTTACAGGACGTTCTCCCCGGGTTTCCTGAGGGTTTGTGTTTTAGGTGGACATGTTTCCACTACTTAGGGAAAGCTGTTGCTTTCAGCCACGTTGTTTATCTAGTGTGTTTGAAAATAGCATGTTTTGAAATTCGATATTACATACCTCATCACACTCAGTTCTCCAATGATGCTACTCTGTTGCTTGGTTTTGTGTTAGTGACTAACTGCTGGGGGGGATGGGGAGAGAGGATTGAGAGGGATGTCCACCCCGTTGGATCTTTCAAAGTACCCACCTTGTACATGTGTTAAGTGTTCAGAAATTAATAAATATTTATAAATGTGAAATTGTGTTTGTTGATCTCTACCCAGAATAGGGTTTGGCAGTGGGGAAATTGGGGCTGTTGAACAAAGTGGGCCTCTGTGAATGTCAAAGATGGTGGTGTCTCTCACTCTGCAGCAAGGCAAAATTCTCCAGGGTCCCCTAACGTTTGGATGAGGAGAATCAGCAGAGTGTTTGCACATTCAGCCTCTGGGGACACCGTGTCTGTACTTGAATCTAGTCTCTGCCACCTATTGGGTAGGTCACTTGTGTGCAGTTCCCTAAGTGATGGGATCAAGTCCCAGTGTTCTCATATTCAGGGCAAACCTGGTGCCCAGCACTGGATACCTTATCCATGAATACCCCTTTTCTCTTCTCAGCTGATGGGAACTCCTGTCAAGTCCCCCTGGCCATACAAAACTCTTGTTTGTCCTTTTCTATGGTGGGGTGGTAGGAAAACTATAAACAAATTCAATGAAATAACTTAAGGAAGGATGAGATTAGGGTTTGAGGATGTGCAGGAGGGTCAGATGGCTTTGTGCCTTCAGTAGAGGCCTGTCCTAGGCTCCTATCCCCCCCACACCCAGTTAATCTTGCCTCATAACAAATGGCCCCCAAGGTAGTTCATAACATGGCAACCGTTTAGTATATGCAAGGCATTTCAGCATCAGGAACTGAGAAAGGACACAGGGCACATGACTTTTCATATGATGTCTGTGACCCCCTTTGAAAAAGCCTGGCCTGCTCTGGCTGGATTCATAGGAAGGCTCCTTGACTGACAGTCCTGGTGGCCTTGTGGACAGGACTGAAGGATGGGTGGACTAGGACGTGGAGTTCCTTACTTTCACCTCGTGGTGGCGTTCCTTTTCTTCTGAGCATGGCAGGCCTCTCTGTAGTCAGGCCTCATATGTGATGACTCAGACCCTGGGGGGGTGTTCAATAAGAAAGGTGATTGTTGCATCAGCTCCTGTGATCAAGCCTCAGAACTCAGGGTGAGTCACTCCTGTCATACTCTATTGATTAGAAGTGAGTCACAAGCCCTTTCACATTCAAGTGGGATAATAAGAATTACATCTCTCAGTGGGGGAGGTGGCAGGCGCTATTTATAACAACATGAGATGGGAGATGTTGCTGTGGACATTTTCAGAAAATACAGTCTTGCACCTGTGGACTTCTAGGTAGCAGGTTATGTGTCATTCTGTCTCCCTATATTGGGTCTGCACGGCTGCACCCCTAACTTTTTGCAAAGTTCACATACAGCTTATGCACAATTTTATAGATGACTTAACCCTTAAAGGAAAATAGGCTTGGTTATACCTCCTTCTCTGGGCAAGAACAAACCAAATATGAGTGATGGTCCAGAGAATAAGATGTTAGGGACAACAGCTGTTCAGTCAGTCTTGGAGCTGACATTGGCAATGCCCTAATACACAGTCCAGTGTGCTAAAAGCTACATTGAGAAAATATAACTTGCTCTTCCCACTGGCGAGGTTTCACCTGTTGGAAGTAGCATATATTGGAGTGCTTTTGCACGGTGGCACCGACCATCCCTTCTGCTCTCCCTTCTAAGCATTCATGCATTCCTTGTTTCCTACCACAAACATTTACTGATGATTTGCCACAGGCCAAGTGCAATGTGAGAAGTGCTCTAGGATACGGCATGAAGTAAGTCAGGTAATAATGCCGTGTTGCCAACCTTTTAGACGGACATGCAACTTTGAGTTAGGTGTGCACACATGAGAGGTAATGGGGGTTTCTTAGTCTGAGCGCCCCAGAAATCACGCACAACATCAGACCTGTGAGTAGCTGAGTGAATGACAAGACGTGTGATCAGAGGTCCCATGTCATTTCCTAAGAACTTTTCTTGGCTCTCTCACAGAATGCCATAGAAGAGGGAACTGCGGTGTCCCCCACAGTAGACTAGAAGGACCCACATAGCCCAAAAGACACAGGGACAAACTCTTGCTGCCTGTACCAAAGGCTTCTATAGAATGAGCTCGATAAGAAAGTGTGTGTTCTTTTCTGGCAAGTGTCCAGGACAGTCTGAGTTAAGGAAATTCCCATGTGTACTATATGGAGAGGCTTTGACTGATAAATGTAGTGTTTTTTCTTCAATTTCCCTAGACAGACACAGTATTTTCCTAATTAAGTGTGCTCAACAATGAAAATTCATATCATGAACCCAAATGGAAATCAATATCACTGGTCATAGCGTAGAATGTCATTAAATGAGATGAGTAAATTGATCTTTACACCCAGTTTTGAAATGAATCATATCAAATTCATGAAAATGAAACCGGTGATGCATGTCTGAAGACTCTCCCTTTAACAAGCACCTCAATCTCTTCTGTTAATTAATTCTCACCCAAGCCTCTCAGAGCACAATTTTTTTTCCCTTTAGGGTACCAGGGATTGGACCCAGGAATGTTCAAGCACAAAGCCACACCCTCAGCCCCTTTTCACTTTTTATTTTTAGACTAGACCTTGCTAAGATTCTGAGGCTGACTCTGAACCTGTGATCCTCCTGTTTCATCCTCCAGAGCTGCTGGGCTGATGTGCATGTGCCACCACACCTGGCATCAGAGCACATGTTTTTAAGCAGGCTTTATCGACTTTGGCACTGTAGCCTGAGAATAGAAGCACTAAGTGAATGGATCCCAGGCTGGCATGTGGCACAGGAAAGGAAAACCAGAGCTACTGTCTGCCAGATTCATTAAGGACAGCAGGGAATGTTTGTTCTCAAGTACTTCTAGTCCACTAATTCTGATCCTTTTCCCCTTTTCCATAGGTACAACTCACTTCATGGATCTAGCTCTTCTTTACCCTTGAGGGAATTCACTGTTCCTTGGTCCTTGCCCATTATCCCAGCATCCTCTCCATTGAATTTGGCCTCCTTTAAAAGTCTGAAATGTTAGTGTTTTGGTCATTTTGCAGCCTCCAACATTGTTATTTCACGTGTCCATGTATTTGTCTTTGTGTCTACAAATAATCACCATGATAGTTTGGATCACACTTGTTATGAGGAAAGAATCATTGAACAGACTTCCACAGGGGCTCTTGTCCAAGTTTGCCAGTTGTTGCTCTTTGAATGTGGAACATTTCCACACACCTGTGTTCATCTTCTCTGTGAGCTTTGAGTGAAGCAAAGCATTTAAAGTAGCAAATGAGCCTAGTATCCTGTGGGCATGTGGCTCACTGGGTGTGGTTCAGTAGTTGTGTGTCCCTGAGTTCAATACTCAAAAAAAAAAAAAAAAGATCTTGCTAAAAATTTGGAAGATCAGTATTTTATAAAGTTTGTATTCCTTCTCTATGCCCTTGTCATTCATATGAAAGAGTAACTCTTATATTTCCTTCCTGGCTGCAATGGAAGGAAATATAAGAGTTATTCTTTCATATAAATGAATAAAGAAAAGTAGACAACACACATGAAACAATGATTTCCAAGAGATTGGAGATAAAGCAGTCAATGGGGGTGACCTATCTGAGAGGAGAAATAAACATCTTGAGCAACTTGACCACCTCAGCTTACTTGGAGGAGACCCTGGTAGTCTCCCTGGCTTGTGAAAGTACGAGCAGTCGTACTAGTCGGCTTTAAAGAGCAGTTGGACAATATGATATCATGTGAAAGGAGCCAGGCAGAGAAAGGCAAATACCACTTGATCTCACTCATGTGTGGCATCGTAAATGAGTGGACCTCATAGAATAAACATGACAACTGTAGTTATGAGGCTTGTGTTGTTGTTGGGGATTGTTGGGAAGAGGATGCAAATTTCAGTTAGAAAGGAAGAGTAAATCCAGGAGATCTGTGATACATCATGGTGACTATGATGAATAACACTATATCATTTTAAAAATCCCATGATAGTACATTTCAAGTGTGGTAAACCTCTGGAAATTACATGTGAGGTATCATATATGTGTAATAGCTTGATTTAGACCTTCCACCATGTACACATACATGAACATGAGTTGCACATTCCAATATATATATATATATTTTTTCTCCATTTGGCACTTTGAATAAATAAGTACATTACAAATCTCCTAAGGGTCAAACAGTAAACACGTCCAAAAGAATGAATTGGATCCCTTTTTCCAACTCAATAAAAAATTAACTCAAAGTGGATCAATGACCTACATGGAGAGCAAAAGCCATAACTCCTTCATAAATAGAGCATACAATAATTCTCAGGCAGAATTCTCATATCTCTGCAGAATATTCCAGGTCTCTCATCCAGATGTATCAGTACTCCAGGAAACACACAGACTGCCTCTCCTCAGCCTATGTATCACCTTGGGTATTAAGAAATTTTTTTCTATAAACACTCTGATCCTAATTCTATTTCCAAATTCCTTATTCTGAATCTGAGGAAGACCTTGCTAAATATGAGAGATCCATGTCCTAGAAAGAAAGAATTCCATCTTGAAGAGACTCTATTTCTGGCTACAATGAAAGGAAAAAGTAATAGATTTTTCCCTTCCAAGCAACAAAGGAAACTAGTAAGTGATTCACATAATATCCATTATTGTGAGTGACAGGGATGACGTCAACCCTACCCACCTTTTACCTGGCTCTTGGTCCTCATGCTTTGTACATTTGAGAGAGCATGAGGAGTATAATAGGCTCTCCGAGCTAAGCCTCAATGTAAAATAAATCCTGATGCTATTATAGGCAAAGGATTTTTACATCTGATACTGTGGCAAAAACAACAGAGATAAAAGAATAGATGCATAGGCTGTTACCAAAATTACAATGCTTTGCGTTACAAAGGCTCCACACGAGAATGTAAATAAGAACTCACAAAACTATTTCAAAGTCAGGTTTTCGGCTAAAGTTACATACCAACTATACAAAGAATGTTTGTACCTCAATAGCATAAATAGACAAATAATCTTATTTTTAAATGGGCAAAGAATACGCTCGGTCATTTTGCATAATGAGTCATACAAATGGCCAGTAAGCACCTGAGAAGACACTCACTGATTGATGCATGATGGAGACCCAAATCTAAACCACAGTGAGCTACTCCTTCACACAATCTGGATGACAACATTTAAAATCAGACAATTTAACATTTAAGCCAGACAATAATAATTGACAGCAAGAACTGGAATAATGGAAATCCAGATAGATTGCTTGCTGGGATTATAAAATAGGGCAGCCCCTTTGGTAGTTTGGGTTTTCCTCAATTCCTGAAACAGTTTCCAAGTGACCCAATAGGTCCACTCTTAGGAATCCACCAAAAGGAAATGAAAATTTACGTTAAAACAAAAATGCATTCACAAATGTTGAGAACATGAATATTCATAAAGGCCAAAGTTATTAAGTAGCCCACGAGTCTATCAGATTATGACTGGTTGGACGGAATGTCTTCTGTCTATTTAGTGGAAGATTGACTGGCAATCAAGAGTAATGAAGCCCCCAAACGTGTCAGAACATTGGGGCTAGGGTTATGACTCAGGAGTAGACTGCTCACCTATAATGTCCAAGGCTCTGGGTTCGATCCACAGCACCACATAAAAATGAATAAAGGTATTGTGTCCAAATACAACCAAAAAAATAAATATTAAAAAACGTGTCAGAACATAAGTGGACCCTAAAAGCTTTATACTACATGAAGAAGCCACAAGATAAGATTCCACTTTTATGTAATGTTCAGAATAGGTGAATTTCTAGAGACAGAAATCTCTAAAATAATTTTACTGGAGCATTATAATTATACATGGTAGTGGGATTCATTATGCCACACTCAAACTTGCACATGACATAATTTGATTAATCTCATTCCCCAGAACCTTCCCTTTTTCTCCTCTTCTCTCTCCCCAGATTCTGCTTGTTCTACTCTACTCATCTCCCTTCTATTATTATCATTATGTTATCATTTCAATTGGTGCATTAAAATTATACACATAAGTGGGATTCATTATAGTACAATCATATCTAGGCAGAGTATAATTTAGTTAGTTATGAATTTGTGGTGCTGGGAATGAATCTCAGGGCCTGCTGGTGTAGGAAAGCACTCTACCACTGAGCTGCACCCCCAGCCCTGGACACACCCTGAATTCATAGGTTTGGTATCCCAGCCTTTCCCACATGCCCTCCCCTCCTCCTTCCCTCCCAATCCCCTTCCTCTACTGTCTTCATCTCCCTTCTATTCTCAAGAGAGCCTTTTTTTTTTAAAAAAAAAATATTATTCTTTTTCTCTCAGTTTCTCTCTAGCTTCCACATTTGAGAGAAAACTTTTAAATTTTTTCAAACTACCAGAGCCTGATTTATTTCACTTAGAAGGAATGAATTAGATTTCCTGGCAAGGAGTGTAGGTTAGAACATAGACATTCATGGACAGGGGCTTTCTTCTGAGGAGTTTAACATTTCTTAGTGAAATTCTTGTGATGGTTGCATATCTCTGGGAGTATGCCACCAAACCCAACTGAAGTGTACAATTTACACGGATGAATTTTATTTTATGTGGATTATGTTTCAACCTGGTGTGTTTCTAAAAGCACCATTTACTTCGTACTTAATATCCAAATGTCCCCTGCAATTTACTCACGCCCATTAATGTCTGAATGGACATAGGGAACATTTACACCCAGTTACAACTTGAGATATGAAAACTCTTGGCAACCTGGTTCATTGGAGGAGGATAAACAGACAATTCAGTGCTCATGGTGTGAATGGCAAGAGCTGAGACCTGAGTGAACGCTGGGTCCCTCATTCCCAAGCACAGGGAGGCCTATAAACTGTGCAGTGATGTTGTAAAGACTGAAATCATTGAGGAGTGTGGAACAATCTGCTGAGGAACAACCATTAATTGACACTAAAAATGGTCAGTCTCACACTACTTTTTGGGGTAGTTCTGAATGGGATTCTTGTAAAGAATAAATGTTTCAAAATGTACTGTCACAGTGTAATTTCCTTTTTCCTAAGAAAGGACGATGTTCAGCCTGTTTGGAACACGATGCCCTGGCATGTGTTGTCAATTGGAGTGATAGCTGGGCTTAAGCCCTGCTCTCCCACTTGATAGCTGTGCAACCACAGGCAAGAGTCTGAACTTCTGGCTTTTAGAGCACTCATCCTGAACAACTGCGGATTGGATCTCCTCACCAGGGATGAGACCATCTCCCTCAGGGGCTTTTTTAGCAATGGGAGATGAGAGGAAACACTTTGTCTGATTCTCTCTCTCCTGCATTTTCTCTTTCTCCCTTCTCAATGCCTCCTTCTCAAAAGGTATTCAGGAACCCCATCCTAATTAACTTTTGCCTTCCCCCTCTGTGTACCAAACCCTCTCCCTCATTTCTTTTCCAAAGATGCATCTGAGTCTTCCCATCCTCATTTTTTCAATTAAATTCAGTCTGGCTTTATTCCCTATGGGCCCCCAGCTATCCCAGCTGATTCAGGTATTAATAAGGTAAAAAGCATGAATGAATCCCAGAGGACTCGACTCCGGGTTCTCATCTGACCTCAGCTCCCTCTGGCATTACCCTCTCTCCTTCATCTCCGTCTGTGATTCTACCCTGTCTCCCAGGGACGTTCCTCTTCCTCTTAGATTTCTTGCTCCATCTGCTTCCATGACTTCTCTTTCCCTGTGCACTTAAATGCTCGTCCTCCCTGGGTCCCATTTCCCTGGCCAACTCTTTACATGCTGTACTTCCTAATCCTGGATTAGTCAATTCCAATTCAAGGCTTCATGTACTTCTGGTATAGAGATGACTCCTAAATACCTATTGTAGCTCTGGAGCCAATTCCTGAGCACCTGGACAAAATGTCCAGGTAAGCTTGCTCTTGGGCATCCTGGCTGTTTCCACAGGTCTCACCTCAGTATACTGTCCTCACCTGCAAATGTGTGCAGGCCTCTCTCTTCCATTCTGCAACAAAGGGGGTGGGCTTCCTTACTCATCCAACTCACAATTGTCTCTATGGGATCTGGATGGACACAGTGTTCTGGTTCAAGAAGCAGTAGTCTTCTAGGGGAAAATCAAGTGGCTATAGAGACTAATACTCTCTATAATGCAAGGCATCCATCTCAACCAAGCTCTTGAAGGGGGCTAGTGAATGACTGCGTTTTTCCAAAATGCTCCTCACCAACTCCCTATGATGACCAGGTAGTTTTAAAGCTTTACAATGCCTCAAACACCTGATCTGCATTTTTCTCTCTTAGAAGCTGGTGATCTACTACTTTGGTGAGAAAATGTTGGTCCTCAGGGGGATTCTTACAATTCCTGGCACCAGTATAAAACCCTGCCTGCAGCTACATCTGTGGTGGTGGTCATCCTTCCAGTAATGACAGAAATATCACTCTTGATGTTTAAGGGAAAAGCCTTCAGTGAGTGCTTTGGATGACATCCCTGCTGTCTTATCAGGAACCTACTACCATGAATAATTTATTTTTTCTGTCTACTTCTCTCATGTAGTCAGCTTCTCCTTCTCCAAACTACTATTTTCCCGTGAGCACTAAAACATGCTCGGAGAACAACTGAACATATGAAATATAAATAAATAATAAAAATTCCAAAACACCTTCCCTCTTTCCCATATTACTGCTAGGCGACCACCTAATGTCCTCACATTCACAATGAAACTTTCAGCTTTCTACACTGGTCATACTTCTTTTCTGTTCACCCCATACTAAGCTTTTACTCCCCACATTCCATGGGAGACTCTCTCCAGCATTCCCCCATGACATGAAATCAAAAGGGAATATTCTGTCCTCCTGACGTCAGGAATGAGATAAGGCTGGAGTGATAGAGAGATGGGCCCCTGGATAACTCCCTGATTGGTAACTCACAAACAGTACCTGCAGATATTGCTATAAACTTATAACAATGTTGTTTTTAAATCAGGACCCTACGTGACAGGGGTCATGCCTCTCCACAGAAGGAAAAATACCTGACTGACAAGTTGATTGGACTCAAAGTGGCATGAATCCCTCGTGGACACTGAACGCCTTACCCAGGAGTGCTCAGGGGCCGACTTTATTAAACCTGCAGATCTATATCAACCTAAGAGCCACACTTTGACATTCCTCTCATGGGTCCCCTCCCTCCTTTGGAGCTCTGCTTTCTATTCCTCTAATAAATGCTCTTACTTTGTTCTCTCCCTGGTGTCTGTGCATTTTCTTCTTCAAATTCATGAGAGGATGAGCCCACCCCCACACTCCCTGCTACACTCAGATCACCTAATTTAGAAAGAGCATGGAAACTATCCAACACTCTCTTCTTTGGAAATTGTACTCTTCTTTCCTCTGTTCATCATTTTCTTGTGAAGGGGCCATATGTCACTGTTTCCTTGGATGCTTTCTGAATTTGTAGCTGATGCTGAAAGCTGGATATCTGGATATTACAGTGTGGTATCACTGAAAATCAGATTATCTCCCTTCCCCAGTGTTTGCTTTTCTTCATGTCTGAAAGGTACAGCCATTCATTAATTTTGAGACGTTTCTCAACTATTGTGTGAGACCTTGCATTTCTTACCGTGTGTGTTCATTTGAGTTGGTGTCCCTTTGCTTGTGCATGGCAGCCATTTCCTTGAGAGTCAGGAGCTAGAATCAAACCAAATTAAACCAAAAATACTTCTGTTACTCTTTGTGGATTGGCTCTGTGGTGGCACACTCCTTCAACACTTAGATGGGACTTTTAAAAAAATCCACCATATTCTCTTTTCCTGCTTGTACTGAGAACAGGGGTCAACCACTGGGAAACCAAAGGGTCTTCCCAGATCTTTTCTGAACAAGCATCCTCCTGGGTTATGTACCTGGTGTTTTAAACCCCTAAGCATACAGAGGTGCTTTCCAATGTTCTCATGTCCTAAAGAAGCACTCTTCTCTGCTTTCCTCTCCTCCTAGGCTTTCAGCTGCCCTTTCTATCTTTCAAGTACAAACTTTAGACCCAGGCAGCTATAGGTTTTTGTTTGTTTATTTTTGCCTCAGAATGTTTTCTAGAATAGACCATCAGATTTCTTTTTATTTTGTCTGGAGTTCCATGTTGGGCGCAATACAGTGGAACATCTTACATGAGCTTTTCATGGTAGCTCTGAGAAAGATAAGAACTATGAATACAGTTGCTGGTGAGTAAGGTCTGCTGCACTTTGTCTAGCATCAAGTATTAGGGCTCCATCTTATGGATACCAAATGCTGTACTCTAGAGACCCCACAAGGCAGGGAGGTGATAGAGGAAGAGTATGCAAAAATGCTGCCCAATTCTCTACCAGTTTTTCTTTTGGGTAGATTTTTATGGATTTTAAATATACTGCTAGGAGCCACAGCAAAGTATTATGATACATGGCACCTTTGGTTAAGGTGACTGCCAGCTAGCCATTGAGATGATATGATTATGTTAAGATTTACATTCATATGGAAATTGGACTCCTGCTGTTCACCTCAGCCTGCTAAGGGACTCATGTTACTGGACTCCCGGAGAGTTCCCATTGGTTGGGGAAAGATAGTAGGCGGGAATTCCGGGGGAAGTCCCAGGCCCCCGGTTCCGGTAGACACACACACACACACACACACACACACACACACACACACACACACACACGTGTGTGGACCAGCTTGCTAGCCGGGTACGCACCGGGCATTGGCGGCCTTTTTAAAAATAAAGTTTTGTTCCTTCTTGAGTGGCTTGTGATTCTGTGCCTAGCCGGGTTGCGGCAATATACATACCAGAAAATCGTGTTAACCCGTTTTATTTAGTTAGTTTTAATTTTTAAACTTTTTGGTACTGGAAATTGAACTCAGGGGCCCTCTACCACTGATGCACATCCCTGGGTCTATTTTGTATTTTATTTAATGACAGGTCTCAATGACTTCCTTTTCACCTCGCTATTGCTAAGGCTGACTCTTTTTAAGGAGGCTGATTTTGAACTTGCAATCCTCCTGTCTCAGCCTGCTGAGCTGCTGGGAATAAAGGCATGTGCCACCAGCCCAGCAACCTTTTTTAAATATACATTTAGGTGGTAGAGGTGTTCATTCACATTATTGTATGTGCATCACACCACTATCAATTTCCAACACATTTTCTTAACACAGACACCTTGTACCCATTATACAATAACTTCTTATTTCCTTCTCTGCACAGGCTTCAGTCACCTGTACTCTACTCTGTCTCTGAGTTTTCTGATTCCATGCATCTCATGTAATGAGGAATAGTATAACACATGCCATTTTGTTCCTGGCTTACTTCACTAGCAGTTCTTTAAGATTCACCCATGTGGTAGCACATTACAGGGTTCTATTCTCTAAAGGTGGATAATATTGCAGGTAGATGCTGTAATGCCAGATTCGTGGGACCCCAATAGACCTCCAGGAGCTGAATCATACAAGAGTCTTTATTGAAAGCTCGAGCCTGGACTCACAACCTTTTCTGACGCAGTGGTCCCAGGGAGTGAGCCTTGTTTCTTTGTTCAGTGAGATTTTTTAGGTGTTTGGGGGATACTCTATTTGTCACAACATCACACAGCAAATCATTGCACACCACGGGAAAATCAAACAACAACTGTTAGCATTGATTAGCACATTCATTGGCGGGAACAAGTTTGGTAGGGGTGATTGGTTAGTACAAGAGAGGGATTCGTTTGAACATTGGTTTAATCTGTGAGGGGTGTGCGTGCTAAACTACATGGTTTCCTAACATGTTATCAACCACTATAAACTACTGGGGGGTCATCTGGCATCCCAGGTATTTTCCCTGTCTCATGCTTATTGGTGGTTCCTAGGGGGTTGCCATGGGTGCTCAACTAGCCTAACTGAATCAGGGACACCTGGCTCCAAAGATCTCTCCTATTATTTACAGACAAACAAATCAGCAGGGTGGCTATGTGCCTAGGAGCTCTCTGTGGGTTTTTCCAAGGACAAGGGTCATGCCCTCTTCCTTTGGACAGGCCTTGAGGTAGACTGCTGTTATTTATTTATTTATTCAAAATGGGGTCACATCAGTTTCTCAGATGCCTCCTTGTCTTTTTCCATTCATCCACCCATGGATATCTATCTAGGTTGTTTGTACACATTTTGCTTATTGTAAATAGTACTGCAATAAGCCACTCACTGGGGGACAAACAAGGCATGATCCGCATAGGAAGCCATGACAAATAGAAAACTCATAGACTCACAGAGAATGTTGGTGGGTGCCTCGGGCTAAGGGGCAGGGGGAAAAGACAAGTCTCTAATACACAGGCATAGGTCTTCAACTATGCAAGAGGAATAAATTCTGGAGATCTTCTGAATAAATTTGTCCCATAGCTGACAGCTCTGTATGGTACACTTATCATTTGTAAACAGTGTAGATGTATGTTAGTTGTTCTTACACAGTATTACAACTTTTACACAGTATTACAAATTTTCTCAGGGAGTTCTTTCCTCTTCCTCACTCTCTTAACCTTTGGGGGACCCTATAGGGGCCTTTTCCTTAGGTCACACACAACCTTCAATGAATAAATGTAAAACATTTAGTACAGTGTGTTGTGTTTGCAGTACTGGGGATTGAAGCCTGGGCCCATCTACCACTGAGCTCCAGCGCTCGTCTTATTGATTTATTTATTTTATTATATTTTGAGACAGTTGCCAATGCTGGCCTAGAACTTGCAACCCTCCCCTCTCAGTCTCCCCAGAAGGGGGAGTTACAGGCATGAGTGCTCCACTGCTCCCAGTTTAGAACAGTGCTTGATACAAGGCAAACACTGGACAAACCTCACTTTTAATATAAACTGAACGTCTAATCTTGCATGATCAAGTCCTTTCCTCATTGTTACACTGAGCTCTTTTCTGGGTGTTACAGGTAGAGCTGGAACAGGAAGGTCATCTTGATGGAGGCACCTGTGCCCTCAGGGCTGTAAGATCACCTGAAGGCAGACAGATGTGCTGGCCCAGCCAGCGTTGCCTAGTGGAGGCTGACAGGGGAGTCGCGATCCCTCCCTGAAGCCACCTTTTAAACCTGGCACCGCAGCAGGTGGGAACCGCTGCTGCCTGGGACTGTACAAGGCGGGCTGGGTGGGGAAGGGGGACCCTAAGGGTGAGGGTCCCTGTTCCCGGGCTGCTCTGGGCTCTGGTCTCCATGTCTCCCACGGGACAGTGTGAGCGTCCCCGAGCTCAGGGACGGGTCCTCCCGCAGGCGTTAGGTGGAGCGGCCTGAGGACCCTTCCTGCCCGCGCCTTGGCCCTGGAAACCCAAGGTGGACTGAGCGGCAGGCAGGCGTGGGCACCCCAAGTAGAGGTCGCGGGAGAGAGAGCTCAGGGGCACCCCCGAAGCGCAGCCCTCGTCCCCCTCCTCCTTCAGGGGCTTCCCCTGTCCCTCTGGGATGGGGAGGTTGGCCTTTCTGGGTGTCCTTTGGTTATGGGCTGTCCTGGGTAGCAAGGTGGACGAAAGAGGCGGAGAGGAAGGGCAGCCAGAATTCAAGGGAATCGGGACAGACTCCTGCGGGGTTCCCTGCCCAGGCTTTGCTGTCGCTGGTCCCGTCCCGCCGCCCCCCACAAGGAACTGCCTAGCCTGCCCCCTGGCTGCAGGGTGGCTTTAGACAAGTCGCTTGACTCTGCCAGCCCGTTTCTTCCCACGTGGCTCCAGGAGCATATCCTCTCTGCCTTTGGATTGTCGTGAAGATCGGGTGGCAAGGCGTGTTCAGCACAATGCCTGGCTCCCGTGTAAGGACCTTGGCAACGGAAACATGACCTGTTTATTAACTTGCCCCTCGTGCAGCCTGTGAACCCCTCTACAGAGTGTGTTCTCTCTGTCCCTCCCTTCGGAGCCAGATGATGTGAGGGAACTGTAGGGGCTCTGTGGCCCCTTGTCCACCTCCTTCTTCCCTCTTATCCTGCAACTGCTGTCATGCCATGGCCCCCTTGAAGGCTTTCATGACCTAAAATCACCAGCACTGAGCTCCACATGCCCAAGGCAGTGCAAACTGTCAGGTCTTCAATCATTTGCCCTTACTCCCTCCCCTCATGGCGTGGAGCACTCTTTCCTTCTGGAAGGGCTCTTACCTTTTGACTTTTGTGGCACTGCTCTCTTGATGTCCTCACCTTTCTGAACAATTTATCCAGCTCTGATGCAACATCCTCCTCCTTTATTCAGGCTTGAATTATTTGTGTTTCTTGGGGCTTGGTTCTAAGGCTGGTCAACATCACTGCATTCTCTCCCCAGAGCAATCTTCATTACTACCCTCATGTTCTATTACATCTAGCAGCAATGGAGGACATTATCATTCCACACCAATCAACAGGGATTCAAACTAGGAGAACCAACTATTTGCCCTATATACTGACCTGAATTGGTCATTGGCATTTCAAATACTACATAAGTAGGGAAGACCAATGTTTACTCTTTGTCTTAAATTTGGCTCCCTCTCAGTGTTTTCCTTCCCACTCAATGGTATCACAATATACTGGGTTTCACACCCTTTTCCCCTTTTAATCTGGGCATTTTCTTAGTTACCATTTTCTCTATTGCCTTTCTCATATTATTCATCCGAAGTATTATAGATCTTTCTCCTAAATATCAAAACCCTTCTGTTTTCTCATTCCCACTACTACCATTCTTGTCCAACTTTTCATCATATAATTCTTACAGTATTTAAACTGTTTCTTAATCAGGCATTATACACATTTTGTCTTTTTCCCACTAATTGTTTTTTTTCCCGAAGGATATTTTCAAAATGAATGTTAAAGAATCTCTGTGTGTGTGTCTCTGCCTCTGTCTCTCTCTAGCACACACATACGCAGGCTCCATTCATTTATATCTCTTATTTTTTTAAGCCAGTTCTTTATGAATGGGCATTTATGTTTTTCCCAGCCCTAGGCAATTACAAACAACAAGGCAATAAATAAGTCATATGTAACACCATTTCATACTCATGCAAGTATATCTAAAGTATAAATTCATAGAAGTTGGATTTCAGAGTGAAAGGGTAAATGCTCTTTGAAGGTTAATAGGAACTGATAAAATTGCCCTCTACTGAACTTACATAAAATTTCATCACTGGTTAACAATATAGGAGCATGCCTGTTTCCTCTCATGTGTTCCAAATTCGTGGGTTTCAGTTGCCTGGGTATTTTGCAAAGTGATGGGTAATGGATGGTGTCTTTGTAGATAAAATGTACATTTTTTGTATTTTACATAAATCTGGGAATTTAAAAAATAATTTTAAACACATTTTGTATTTTCTTTCCTTTGGATTTTTTCGTGATAACTGTAGTAGAGACTATGTGTTTTTTCAATCGATTTCCTTTTCCTTCTTGAGTTTCCCAGAGTCCTTGCGGGTAATTGTGGCTCTTGGAGTGAGTCCTAGACAATGGACAGTGGGCATAAATGATGTACAAAATTTACAAGCCTGACTCATAAAGCCTCAATATGTGATCATTTAACTCTATTACTTCCCCCATCTGGTGGCATAATGATGAAACCCAGAGTGCCCTATGAAGCCAGGTGCTGAAGGTGGCAGAGTTTCTGTGAGTCTGGCTCCACTGTTATTTCCACAAGCAGAGCCAACCCACCCTAATCCTGCCTCCATTTGGACTTTATAGGGTAAGAAAAATCTCAGTAGTACTGGGCTACTGCAAGTTTTTATTTCATCCATTACAGCAGCTAGGGTTGTCAAAAACAATGTAGTAACCCTTGTTCCTTTATCAAAATTGAATCAATAAGAGTTTTTTATTATTAGGAAATTAAACACTTTGTGATATGAATAGCAAATAGTTTTAAACTGTTATTCCTTCTAAGTGAAATAAGCCAGACTCAGTTAGTCAATGTTTAAATGTTTTTTTTCTCAAATGTGGAAGCTAGAGAGAGACTGAGAAAAAGGAATAATAATTTTTCTTAGTCTTTATGTCTTGAAATTTATCATATTATGCTTTTACAAATTCTGATTTGATGACATGTCTAGAAAAATCCTGATCACTCAAATTACATCTAAAAACCTCTTACAGAATCTCAGCTATTTTTAGTTTTCTACAAATTGGTTTTGTGAATTGGGGACTGGGGAGCAAACACAGAGGCACTCTACCACTCAGCTACATCCTCAGTCCTTTTATTTTTTCTTTTGAGTCTCAATATGTTGCCAAGGCTAGCCTTGAACTTGTAATTCTCCTGCCTCAGCCTCCTGAGTAGCTTCGATTACAGTTGTGTGCCACTGTGCCCATATACAAATTATTTCTTCATGAATAAATGATGACTTTTCACACTTGGTTTTCTTTTTGTATTATTTGTTTTTATTTTTTAATGTATTAATTTGTTTTCTGATGTTAAACTAATCTTGCTTTCATAGGATGAACACAACTTGATCATGATAATATAGAGAATTTTTATATATTGCTAGGATTTTTCCCCAGGTATATTGCTTAGGATATTTTCATCAATGCTTATGAGACAAATGTGTTTGAAATTTACCTTTCTCAATTTGTCCTTGTCCAGGTTTTGTGTTAAGGAATACTTTATAAAACATAGCGTACCCTCTATTCTCTGAAAAAAGTTGTGTAATATTGGAATTATCTCTTACTTAAATAGTAACATAATTCATTTATGAAACCATTAAGACTTAGAGATTATTTTATCAAATTATTTAATTGCGGGCTGGGACTGTAGCTCAGTGGCAGAGTGCTTGCCTAGCATGCGTGAGTTACTGGGTTCGATCCTCAGTACCATATAAAAACTAAAAAAATAAAATAAAGGCATTCTGTCCAATAATTATTTAATTGCTAATGTTACTTACTTCATGTTTACAGTTCAAGTCATGCCTTTACACCTGTTTTAAGTTGTATTTTACTGATTGAACACTTTCTCTAAATTTTCAAATTGCTTGTCACAAAATTCTCTAGTGATGTCACCCCCCTCACTTTTATTTCTGATATTATTGATTGGTGTTTTTACTCTTTTTTTCTTTCTATGTCTCACCAGAAGTTTATCAGTTTTATAGACTTCTCAAAGCCCTGGTGAAAGGTTGGTTAAAACTATATTGTGTGTTTCTTTTCTTTTTCATTTATTTTTGTATTTTTACTGATGTATTTATTTTATAATACATGCATTTGTGTGTGTATGTGTGTGTGTGTGTGTGTGCACACGTTTGTGCATGCACACACATGCCTGGGGACTGAACTCAGGGGACTGTGCATGCCAATGCACATATTCCACTACTGACCTATATCCCTAGCCCATATATGTATTTATAGGAATCAGATTTTTACCAATTTATTCCAGACCAGCCTGAGCAATATACCAAGTCCCCACCTCAAACAAAACAAACAAAAAATCCCACCCAATTTAGCTGTATTTTCCTAGCTTGGTCTGTGATATTTACATTATCATACAGTTTAATGTGTTTTTAAATTTGTACCCCAGATGATGCAAATCAGGCTACAAGTGAAAGCTGATATACTTACGGTTTGTTCCTCTGGACTCAGAAAGTGTAGGCTACTGCAATCTCAGCTAAAATAATGGGTTGGCTCAACAGCATTGCCACCTTTGGTTATCTCTGAGATTTGAATTTTATTTCTAGTGATTATCACCAAACTACAGCTTAACTTTACAGTTGTTTATTTTCAAATAGGCAGTTCTGGGTGAAAGTAGTTTATATCCTAGACTTACTTTGGAGCTCCTTGTCTTCTCTTAAGATACCTAGTAGCAGCCATGCACAGAGGTGCATGCCTATAATATCAGCGAACCAGGAGGCTGAGGCAAGTTCAAGGTTAGTCTCAGCTGTTTAGCAAGACCCTAAGCAACTTAGTGAAACCCTTTCTCAATAAATGAATAAGTAAGCAAATAAATAAATAAATAAACAGGCTGGAGGTGTGGCTCAGTCGTTAAGCAGAAAGTTTTCTTTCTGCTATGAAATTACAGGTACCCGCCCCCTTAAAAATGATACTAGGACTAAGGTTTGCTTTTTTGTTTTTATTTTTAAAAATTCACCTAGGCTTTCTAGTTATTGTTACAGAAACATTGGTCTTTATAATCTACTTTGCATTTATTGGAATTTGAAATCTGCAGTCTTTTGTGTGTGTGTGTGTGTGTGTGTGTGTGTGTGTGTGTGTGTGTATTGGGGTGGGTACTGGGGATTGAACTCAGGGGCACTCAACCACTGAGCCACATCCACAGCCCTATTTTGTATTTTATTTAGAGACAGGGTCTCACTGAGTTGCTTAGCACCTCACAGTTGCTGACGCTGGCTTTGACCTTGCAAAAAATCTTCCTGCCTCAGTTTCCCAAGCCACTGGAATTACAGGTTTGTGCCACCATGCCTGGCTGAAATTTGCAGTCTTGTTGCAAGTGCAGAGTGCAAAATGCATCACTTAGATCTGTCTCATTTGGTATTTATTTAGTTCTGTATTCTTTATTTAGTTCTTCTATATTCTATAATCATTATGTCCATTGACATGAGAGAGGTCATTTAAAGTCCCATATTACATATATCCAACATTAGGGATGTTGCTCAGAGGGTACAAAGTTCCAGTTAAACAGGAGGCACAAGTTTTTTGAGATGTATTAACAAAATTGTGCTATAATTAACAATAGTGGATAGTATTTTTCAAAGTTTTTAAGATGGTAAACTTCAAATGTTTTCATCACAAAAATGATAAGTATTAGAGGTAATGGATACATTAGTTAGCTCAATTAAATCATTTCATGTTGTATACATGTGATAACATCACATTTTACCCCACAAATTTATAGAATCATTTGTCAATTTACAATTGAAATAATCTAAAAATTAAAAACAATTAACTTGAGTTTCTATATTTAGATAATTCAAATTTAAAGTAATTATTGATATATTAGGGCTTCAGTCTGCCATTTTATTATTTGCTTTGGATTTTTTCTGTTTCTTATTCCTGTGGGGTACTTTTTCTGCATTCTTGTGCTTGTGAATCACTTGAATACATTTTAGAATGCTATTTTCATTCCTATATCATGCCTCTGAGTATGTTGTCTTATGTTTTTGTTAGTAGTTGTTCCAGATATTACAAAATACATATGTAACTACCATCTATTGGTATTGATATTTCATGATTTTGCATGAAATATAGAAAATTTAGTTCCATTTAGGGCTAATCACCCTCCTAACTCGTAAAAATATAATTGTCTCAAGTACAGCTGTTATTAAAATTTTTCCTTCAAATATAAAACATGTCTTAAGATGCTCATGAGGAGAAGAGTAACTGCTATTTAATCATATTTATACTCATTCCAGTTTTCTTTCTGCTCTGAAATTCCAGGTTTTCTGCAGTTTTTTTTTCCTGTTTGGAGAACTTCTCATAGCCATTCATTAAGCATAGGTCATCAAATACTCTCATAGTTTTGTTTGGTCCAAATATGTATTCCTAAAGGATAAATATCTCCAAATATAAAGTATATAGTTGTCAGTTCTTTTTTGAAAAGTTGAAAAAAATATCATGACTCTTCCTTCTGTTCTCTGTGGTTTCAAAGGAGAAATCTTTTGCCACTAAAATTGGTTTTCCCATATAAACAACATGTCATTTTTGTGTGCTTCACTTTCTCAGAAGCTCAAATATCATGTGTCTTGAAGGCTTCCTTTAGTTTTGTCTTATGTGAGGTATACTCATTTCCTTTCATCTCTGTTTGAATGGGATTTTGCCCAAATTTGGGGAGGTTTTAGCTATTATTTTCTTAATATAGTTTAAGAAAATGACATTTTATATCTGAAAGTATAACTTTCTAGAGAGCTTCAAGGTAACTGAAACCACTGGATCAGGGTAACAATATACTTTTCAAAAATATACTCTATATTTTAGATCTGGTTTAGACTTACAGAATTACAATAATATGTATTTGATAGTTTTTGAAATACTCTTTTGAGGAAAAAGTGCTTTTAATGGATATCCACCTGGGCTTATGTCCAATTCTAACACTGGTGGCTCTTTGAATTTGTAACATCTTTACAAGACTGCACTCATCTTCTTTGTGAGACTAATGCATGTAAAGAAGTCAGAGAGCCTAGCATCTAGTAGGAAATTAGTGCATGTGAATGCTTACTTTTTTCCTCATTGTAGTTACAGCAAAAATTCAAATGGAGCTATTGCTTCAAAAGTGCACAACCTGAAGTATGGGCAGTACTTTGGAACCACTATCTCAGGAGGTCATCCATACTTCTTTGATATTAAAACTGAGTATGAAGTAATTCAAATGAGGTTACACAGCTATGAAAAGGCATGAAGAGGGAGTAACATAGGCTTTTTGGATCCTTACTAAGTTCTGTTTTCCTTAGACCCTGTCTTTTCCCAAATTATTGCATGAAAAAAAGGGATAACCTCTTGTATACCTCACACCGTGACTAAGGCATTGCTTAGAAAGTTCAGGGCATGTGGGGAGCACACAGAAGGGAAACCCACTGTCAGACAAGTGAGTAAACTATTCTGGGCCTTCCTTTCCTCACTGGCAAAATGGTTATAGAACTGCATTTCTCTTAACTCTGTGAGCATTTTAAGTAAAGTGATGAAGATGAATATAGAGCATCATGCTCTGATGTATGTCAAATAGTGAGCAGAAATCATTTATCATAATTAATGTTATTATGCCAAGATAGTTGGACCAAAAGTAAGTATACACTGTCAGTTCCACTTGGGATTCAGCAGTAAATCATTCAATTAGTTACCCTAAAGCCTTTAATGTATAACATCATGACCACAGGATTAAGATTTCCTTGGAAGAACACAAGTTTAGAGATTCCTTACACAATGTCTGAGACATGGTTGTCAGATCTTATTATAGTTTTCATGTTTCCCAAATGTAGGAAGCATGGGGACCAAGAGCAATGTGTCTGGTGACTGCAGTTGATGTCATCACTGTATTTCACAATAATGGACTTTAGGTGAGTGAAGTCATTTCTCATGTGTCAGGCTGGAGAACATGGAGCCACTTTGGCATCATTCCCACAAGTGGACATTAGGGGATATGGCATTAATTGGGATGGGCTGAAGATCCCTTCTGGGAAACTGAAATGAAGATCTCATGATCTCTGAGAGATGCTGATCATCAGAGGGTGGTGATTTCCTGTCTTCAGAAGGCCCAGGGAGCAATCCCCCACATCAGAGAGATATCTTAGGATTCTCATCTCTATAGGTGCTTCAAGTGTCACATTCAGGTACAACAGTGTCCCCCAGGGGGAAAAAAAACAGGCTGCCTTTCCTCAGTCTATCTTATTTGTTATTAAGAAATCTTTCTTTAGCAATACCCTGATCCCAATTCTATTTAAATTGTTTTTTCTGACCCTAAACAAGATCTTGCTAAATAAGGAATATTAAAAATTATGTTCTAGGAGATTCTAATTCCCATGAAGTTGAAGGAAAGGATGTCAGATTTACCCTTCCTCCTGAAGCAACAAAATAGAGAGAATTTATAAAACAATGATTTCCAAGATAAGCAGCATTCATATTTGGTAACATGAAGGCTGTTTACTGCATTGAAGGGGAACCCAAGCAGAAGCTAATAGCCTTTGAGGATTGAGGAGACTAGGGTAGGGGATTCTAAGTGGCTAGAATTTTCATGGCAGAATGTTGGAGAGGACAGACCTTCACAGTGAGAGAACTCTGGATCTCTATAGAAGAATGCCCTTGAGAATTTACATGAACACTAAACAGTATTTGCCTATGTGGAAACTGCTAGAAGTTGAGGGGAAAACTATCTGAAATAATTAAATAGCAGTAAGCTACCATAGGGTAGGGAATGTGATTTCTACCAGCCAGAATGGAAAAACTCACAGTTCATGCAGCACAAAATGTAAGTACTAAAAAACACTTTGCTTTGGGATTGGGAAAAAAATTAGTCTCAGTAAATATAATTCTGGCTAAAATAGTGTCAAAACACATTTTTTAAAATATTTTTAGTTGTAAATGGATATCATAACTGTATTTTATTTATTTATTTTTTATGGGTGCTGAGGATCAAACTCAGTGCCTCACATGTGCTAGGCAAGTGTTCTACCACTGAGCCACAACCCCAGCCCAGTTTCAAAACTTCTTAATCACATCTGAGAATTTAAAAGAAATCCTATGGAAATACAAAATACTTATTCAACAAGTTAAAATTAACAATATTGGGCATCGAATAAAAATATAAAGCATGCAAAGAAGCAGAAAAATACAACTCAAAATGAGGATAAAATGCATTCAATTGAAACAAATGAAGAATGACACAAATGATAGTATTACTAGATAAGGACATTAAAACAGCAAGTATAACTATCCATGCATTTACAAAACTAGAAGAGAGTTAATCAGGTTTACTGGATACCTCTATATTTAAGAAATAATGGACTTAATCTGTTTGAGAAGTTTTAGGTCTACGGAGTAAAAATGAGCAGAAAGTACAGAGAATTCCCATATATTCCTTTACTTGCAATGAATTACAGTGTTTTTAATATCTTGCAATAGTGTGGTATATTGATGAGCCATTATTTATGCATTATTATTAACTAATGTCTATGGATTACATTATAGTTCTTTTGTGTGTTATATAGTCTATGGGTTTTGACAAACATATGATGACATTTATTCACTGTTATAGTATCATAGAAAGTAATAGTTTTATTGCCCTAAAACTCATGTTACACCTATTTACCTCCAAAGCCCTAAAAATCACTGATCATTTTACTGTCTCCATAGTTTTGCCTTTTTCAGAATTTCTTATAGTTGGAATAATACTATATTTAGCCTTCTTAGATTGACTTCTTTCAGATATATATATATATATATATATATATATATATATATAAAATACACACACACACACATTCTTGAGGCTTCATGTCTGCTAGTGGCTTGATAGCTCATTTATTTTCATCATTAAACAATATGCCATCATGTGGGACTGTGGGAGGGGAACTCAATGGTAGAACCCTTGCCTAGCATGTGCAAGGCCCTGTGTTCAATCCCTAGTACTACAAAATGTCCATATTTTGAATGTACCCATTTATTTATCAATTTACCTCTTGAAGGATGTTTTGGTTGCCTCCATATCTTGGCAAATTCATATAATGCTGCTATAAACATTTATGTGTAATTGTTTTCTAATTACTTGGGTAAAAACCAGAGAGTACAAATGCTGGGTCTTATAGTAAGATAATGTTTTATAAGAAACTGCCAAACTGCCTTCCATTAGTGCCTGAACCATTTTGCATTTCATCCAGCCAGAAATAACAGTTGCTTTTTTCCCCCACGACAGCCTTAACAGCATTTGGTGCCTGTGTTGGGATTTTAGACATTCTAATAGGTGAATGATGGCATCTCACTATTTTTGGATTTGTAATTCCCTAATGACATGATTTTAAGCATATTTTATATGCTTATTTGTCATCTGTATATATATTTGGTCTTGTGTCTGACAGATCTTTTGATGATTTAAATTTTTTCTCAAAATTCAGTGTATCTGAAGCTCAAGGTATACACATTTTAGAATGTTTAAAATCCTCAAACATTCTGAAATAAACAACATGTAAAGATACAACTCAAAGAAAATGAGACTTATAAATGTTAATTTATATGTACATAAAATTTTGAAAAAGTAACAATTTAAAAAAACTTAAAATGATATTCACATACTATACAAAAATTCCTTTGTAGCAAGTATTACCAAAATACCAGTCTTTTGAAAGTGCAAAATTCAAATGTAAGCTTAAAGAGAAGCAAAGGATTCTGTAGAAGTGGGCTCATAAAGGATATAATCTGATAATCTAATCAAAAAGTTCTCAATTTTTTTGGTTTTGGATCCATTTACACTTTTAAAAATTACAAAGAGCTTTTCAAAAAATATTTTTAGTTGTAGATAGACACATCATCTTTATTTTATTTATTTATTTTTATGTAGTGCTGAGGATCAAAACCAGCACCTCATGCATGCGAGGCAAGTACTCTACCACTGAGCCACAACCCCAGCCCTTAGCTTTTGTTTTGTAGGGTTTCATAGGTCTCTGTTTGAACTGAAACACTGTTCTATTGGACCTACCCTATCTAGAGATATTTATCATATTAGGAATTAATACAAAAATTTTGAATTTTTAATTAATCATTTTCAATGTGTTAGTATATTTTTTTGAAAAATAACTTTTTCTAAAACAAAAAATTAATTAGTGAGAAAAGTGTCACACATTCATATTAAAAAGCAGGATTCTTATATGCTCTAACATTCAGTCTGTTACAGTATCTTACATCAAGCAGTCTCTGCAAAACTCTACTGTATGCTCATGAAAGAGTGAGAGTGAAAAAGTTAAATGTCTTAGTATTATAACAATAGCTTTGGCCTTGAATACCCTGAAAGGCTCTTGAGGACCCACCTAGACCACACTTTGAGAGCTACTGCTCTAAAGTACTCTCATTTTACATATAAACCTATTGGATCTCAGGCAGAGGAAGTGAGAAACTCAGAATGACATGCCTGTTAATGGCAGGATACAGTTCTTAGATGGTTTGTCTCACTTCTGTTAGTTTAGGTTCTCAATAAGAAACCTGGGAAATATGCCTTATTGGCCTATCCTGTTCTCCCTAGTTATCACTAAAATTTTTTTTGAATGAAAAAGGAAAATCAACAAACACGATAAATTCTGCAACAGTTATGCTGTTTGAATTTGAATTATATCTGAATTTGAACTGAAAACATTATAAGGCAAGTTCCATTGTAACTATCCTATGCAAATTGTAATAATAAAAATACACCGTAAATATCATAGATAAATATGGAAAGCAGATTAATCACAATATCCCTATTTATCCTATATTCTGCGTCTGAAATACATTTCAATAATCCATTCTAGAAAGATCTTCTCAAGGGTGGTAGGTATTTAAGAGAATGCAAATAAACTGGCAGTCATATGGAACTTTTTAGATAAAAAAGAATTGTTCTGAAATGTAGATATTTTACATTCCCTAACTAGACCTTATTTTTGTCTTTAAAAATTAAAATCAAGGAGTCTTCTTGGCACCTAGAGAGTTATTTCCCTTGTATGCTACCAGATGGTTCAAATCTTCTTTAAATGGATTATAGCCTTGCTCCATTAAACAATGGAGTGCCCAAAAAAGCTGGTTTATGGAGGAAATTCTTCCCAAAGGAACCCATTCCCAACTTTCCTTTTTTTTCAGGTTCCACGTTCTTTAGTTCTGAATCATGATTCAAATCTACTTCTTTCATTAATATAGTGACATAATGGTAATTATTCTTCTCAATGAAAGAATTCATCACTTAGGCAAAGCAGATATTTTACAGGCTAAGAGCTGCTTTTTCCCAGGTCTCACCGAATTCCAAATGCCCCCCCCCCACACACACACAGAAGTTGAAAGCTGCCAGCCCCAAATGTTTTCCTCTTCCCCAGGAGGACACACGCATGACAATGCTTGCACCTGGTTACCACCACTCCAACCCCCACTCCTGGGGCTGCCACAGCCCCAATGGCTCCACACTAGCCATTATAGAGCCAGCAGGCAGGCCTGGCCAGGCTTAACTTTTTTTTAATTGTGTTTTTTATTGTTAAGTTTTGAGAATTTTTGTATACTTTGTATGCAATTCCTTTTTTTGATATGTATTTGACAAATTTTTCCCAGTTTATGTCTTGCCTTCTTATTTTGTTAAATGAATAGCTTGTAGAGTGGAAGGAGTTAATTTTAATGAGGTCCAGCTTATAATTCTCTTCTTCTAAAGGTTGTCTTTTGGTCTTGAATGTAAGAAGTCATCACCCAAACCAAGCTCATTTATATTTTCTTCTATGTTATATTGTTAAGAATTTTATAGCTTTGTATTTTGGTTTATTATCCATTTAGGATTCATTTTTGTGAAGAGTGTGAGGTCACTGATGTTTTATTTTCTTTTACATTTTTTTTCCAGGTGGGTGACTAGTTGTTCTAGTACTATTTGTTGAAAGGATTATCCTTTTCCCCCATTAAATTGCCTTTGCTTCTTTGTGAAAGAGGATTTAACTGTATTAGTGTGAGTCTATGGACCCTCTATTCTCTTTGATTGATCTGTTTATCTTTCTTTTGCTAATATCAAAGTGCCACAATTACTGAAGTCATGGGCAAGTAGGGACAGATGTGAAGGGACAGATTACAAATGTCATGAGTAATCTCTTAGTGATTTTTAAAATTACACTTATCTTGGTGATATACTCACAGATACATTCAAATTTAAAAATGCCTCAAATTGATAATTTAAACATGTTAAATTTAGTGTATGTCAATTATATCTCAACAAAATAATTTAAAATTGTCTCACTAAATAAAATTTCAAAATCTTTAGCTATGGCTTCTTGCCTAAGATTAGATAATACTGGTTGGTTATTGTGGTTCTATTGTTTTTCCTTCCCTAGCAACTGAACACTCTAGCTATGATGGTGTCTTTCCTTACACTTGTTATGTCAAGCACTATTGAGTTCTGAGGTACAGAAATGAGTAAGAAATATGGAGACACTGCCTTGGCGCTCACTGCCTATTGAAAATGGCATAAATAACACAGGAAACTACAATAAACTGAAATAAGTGCTTATTATGATTGGGGGAATTCAGGACCCCATGAAGTTCACAGAATGGAAATTTCATCTGATTTTTCAGGGAAGATGATTCATAACTTACAAACTTACACTTTGTAAGGTATGTTCCAAGAATCAGAAGGAGTTATTTGAGTGATGAGCATACATTGTCCAAAAAGTAACAGGAAGAATGACTATGATAACCTGGAAGCTTTATGTGGCTGACTCTGCCTCTGGATTCTAAGACTGTGAAGAGTAATAAACTATCTAATACATTTCCTTATTTTTATTTTTTTAATTGTAGATGAACACAATACCTGCACTTTATTTATTTATTTATTTTTATGGGATAATGAAGATCAAACCCAGGGCTTCACACATGCTAGGCAAGCACTCTACCATTGAGCCACAACCTCACTCCTGGTCTAATGCATTTCTGAATCCTCTATATCCAGGACAGAATTGGACACACATTGTGTGATTCATAAATGCTAAATGAATGAGCAAATGCTGCATAAAGGTATCCATTCACTAACTATAATTGAACAATATGTATGTGTCAGGCAGTGTAACAGAGATCCTCTTTGCTTTTAAAATTTTGAGTGCATATCTCTTGAGAAATAATTAAATAGATATAGAGAAAGATAATATCAAAATATTAAGGCTGCGGACATGGCTTAGTGGTAGAGTACTTTCCTAGCATGCATGAGGCCCTGAATTTCATACCCAGGTCCACAAAAAAGCAAAAACAAAAACAAAAACAGAATATTTTCAATGCCTTCAATACTGGCATATAGTGAGCACTGAACTAATATAATTTCTATTTTGGTTAAGAGTTTAAGAATACACCCAGCCAGGCATGGTGGCACATACCTATAATCCTAGCAGCTCAAGAGGCTGAGGCAGGAGGATTGTCAGGTTAAAGCCAGCTTCAGCAATGTGGAGGTGCTAAGTAAGTCAGTGAGACCTGTCTTTAAATAAAATATAAAAAAGAGTGGCGATGTGCCCCAGTGGTTAAGTGCCCCTGGTTCAATCCCCAGTACCAAAAAGAAAAAAGAAAACACCCAGAGAATTTTCAACCACAGTGCCTAGGCTCATACCATTTCACTGAGTTGTCCTATAAGGCAATGTTTTCAAAACCTAATTGACCATTTTATTTTAATTAATTAATTAATTAAGGTGCTCTACCACTGAGCTCCATCCCTAGGGTTTTTATTTATTTATTTTTTGAGACATGGTCTCACTTATTTGCTAAGGTTGACCTTGAATTTATGATCCTCCTGCCTAAGCCTCTAAAGTCACTGAGATTATGGGTGTGTTACATTATGCCAGGCTGAATTTACCACTTTAAAAATAGTAAGATAAATTCTTTCAAATACTTCGTAGAAAATATGAATGAATAGATTATTGAGAAACATTTCCATCTTCATCCAAAGCCAGTGTACGTAAGTGTAAGAAATCACAAGGCTGTATCTGCAGGGGGCAAATTCTTGGAATTTAACACATTTTTATTTCAAGTTGGTGTTATCAGTTTGAAAAAAAAACTATTATAGCATTAGGATGTTTCTTTCATATATTCCCCCAAAAGAATATAGAATATACACAAAAGCAAATGAGAAGGGAATTGAAATGTGTCCCTATAAAAATCAACTAAACAAAAGGAGGGTAATAAAAGCAGAATCAAGATATAAGAACACTGTAAGACACATAGAAACATTAAGATGGCATTACTAAATATTGCCCTTTCAGTAATTATTTAAAATGTTAATGGATCAAACTTGGAAATCAAAAGGCCTAGATTGCTTTAGCACATGTGAAGCCCTGGGAAAAAAAGAAGAAAATAAAAAAGGGGGAAAAGTTTAGATTGGCATAATGGATTAAAAACAGGATCTAACTATATACCATCTACAAGAGACTCACTTTAGATCTAAGAACATGCATAGGTTAAAAATTAGATGATATGGGCTGGGGATGTGGCTCAAGCTGTAATGGGCTCGCCTAGCATGTGTGGGGCACTGGGTTTGATCATCAGCCCCATATAAATTAAAATAAAGATGTTGTGTTCGCCGAAAACTGAAAAGTAAATATTAAAAAATTCTCTCTCTCTCTCTCTCTCTCTCTCTCTCTCTCTCTCTCTCTCTCTCTCAAAAAAAAGTTAGATGATAGGGCAGGGGGTGTAGCTAGCTCAGGGTTAGAGTGCTTGGCAAGCATGTGCAAGGCCCTGAGTTCAATTCCAAGCACTGAAGAAACAAAACAAACCCCCTCAACATTTAATAATTAAATGATAAAAATATGTTCCATGAAAATGGTAAGCAAAAGAAAGCTGAGGTAGCTTTATTAATATCAGACAAAATTAATTAAAAGACTACAAATAAATTCAAGACTTAAATATTAAATGCTACAATTACAAAACTCTTAGGAGAAAACATAGGAGAATAGTTTATCACATTAGATTTGATAACAATTTCCTAGATAAGATGCCAAAAGTACAGTCCAAAAAAGTAAAAATAGATTAATTGAACTACATCAAGATTATAAACTTCTGCTCATCAAAATATACACTTAATGGGGTGAAAAGGCAACTTATGAAAGGGGATCAAATTTTTGAAAGTCATATATCAGATAAATGGGTAATATCCAGAATGCATAAAGAAATTCTACTTCGCAACACCAAAACAAACAACTCAATTAAAAAAAGAGACAAAATAATCAAATAGATACTTTTTTCATGGAGGATATGCAAATGGATAACAAGCACAGGAAAAGATTCCCAACAACACTAATTTTAAGGAAATGTGACTCAATCCCACAACAAGCTACTGTAACTTCATATCCTTTAGGATATCTACTATCAAAAAATAATTGAATAAGCCAGAAAATAACAATTATTGGCATGGGAATGGATAAATTGGAACCTTTTTATTCTGTTGGTGTGAATTTAAAATGTTGGCACCCCTGTGAAAAAACGAATAGAAAATAGAATAGCATATGATACAACAATTCCACTTCTGGGTATATACTCAAAAGAATAAAAAGCAAAGTGTTGGAGAGATTTGTACATCCATGTTCATAGCAATATTATTCACAACATCCAAATGGTGAAAGAAAATCAAGGTTATATTGATGGATGGTTAAACTAAATATTGTTTACACATACAATGTAATACTATTCAGCCTTGAAAAAGAAGATGATTCTGGTTCTTGTTACAACATGGATGAATTTTGAGGGCATTATACTAAGTGAAATAAGCCAGTATCACAAAGATAAATACTGTATGATTTCAGCTATATGAGAAAACTATAGGAGTCAAATTCATAGAGACAGTAGAAGGCTAGTTCCTGAGAACTGGGGGAGGGAAGAATAGAGAATTGTTTAGTGGGCACAGTATTGCAAGGCAATATTAGTTCTGAAGATCAGTTGCACGATAACGTAAAGGGACCTACTACTGAAATGTATATTTAGAAATGTTTTAAGATTGTAAATTTCGCTGGGTGTGGTGGCACACGCCTGTAATCCTAGTGGCTTGGAGGCTGAGGCAGGAGGATCGTGAGTTCAGTCAGCCTCAGCAAAATGTGAGGTGCTAAGCAACTCAGTGAGACCCTGTCTGTAAATACAATACAAAATAGGACTGGGGATATGGCTCAGTGGTCGAGTGCCTCTGAGTTCAATCCCCGGTACACCCCCTAAAAAAAAAAGATTGAAAATTTCATATTATGTGTATTTTACCATATTTTTAAAAGTGACAAATAAAAAAATTGAGGAACACAAGTTATTTGTTATATCAAATTTACCTTGTGAGAAATCAAAACTGAAAAAATTAATAATTTTTCAAGAATAACTTAAAATAGCAATTATTGTATAGAGTAATATAAACATTTTTTCATAAAAATATTTTCAAAAATAAAAAATTAAGAAGAGTAACATGGGTTTTCATTTTTGCAAATCTCTTTAATTTCTTCCATAATAGAAAACAATTATAATATCTGCTTCTGTGTTCATTCTTTTATTATATGCCATTTTTGTTGAACTATATGAAGAAAATAGTGTCTCACCTAGTTGAAAAGGGTAGCAGTGTTTTTAATAACCTTTTCAGATATTTTATATGTTCTTTGATACTACATTAAGAATCACTTGTTGAAGTGAAACTTAAAGGTTATTGTAAGGTGCAATCTTAGACCATATCAATGAACTTTTCCTTTTCTCTTATATTAAAATTCATTGGTCAAGAAACTCTGCAATTGCTAGAAGAAAATGTAATATATATCATAAAAAAGAACTCCCCAAACTTCCACATATTGGCTCAGGAACTGACTTTCTTAACAAGACTCATAAAGCACAAGAAGTAAAATAAAAAATCAATAAGTGGGATGGTATCAAATTAAAAAGCTTCTTCACAGCAAATAAAGCAATTAAGAGTGTGAAGAGAAAGAGAACAGAACAGGAGAAAATCTTTGCCACCTGCTCCTCAGATAGGACATTAATACTCAGGATATATGAAGAACTAAAAAAAAAAAAAAAAAAAACTTCAACATCAAAAAACCAAATAACCCAATCAATAATTGGGGAAAGGAACTAAATAGACATTTCTCAGAAGAAGAAATACAAATGGTCAACAAATATATGAAAAATCTTCAACATCTTTAGCAATTAGAGAAACTCAAGTTAAAATTACATTGATATTTAATTTTACTCAAGTCAGAATGGCAATTATCAAGAATACAAGTAACAATAAATATTGGAAAGGATGTTTGTGTGTGTGGCGGGGGAAGTACAGTCATACATTGTTGGTGGGACTGCAAATCAATGCAACTACTCTGGAAAGCAGTATGGAGATTCCTCAAAAACTAGGAATGGAAACACCATATGACCCAGCTATCCCATTCCTTGGTATATATCCAAATGATTTAAAATCAGCATACTACAATGACACAGCCACATCAATATTTGTTGCAGCACAACTCATAATAACCAAGCTATGGAGCCAACCTAGGTGCCCTTCAAGAGATGAATGGTTCAACAAAATGTGATATATATCATAAAGAAGAATGAATTTATGGCATTTGCTGGTAAATGGATGGAACAGGAAATTATCAGTCTAAGTGAAATAAGCCAGTCTCCTTAAATCAAAGGTTGAATGTTTTCTCTGATATGTGGAAGCTAATACAAAATAAGGGAGAGGATACAAGAAAAAAATAGAAAAAAGATCAGTGGAGTATACAAAGGAAATTCAAAGGAAAGGAGGGATGGAGTAGAGAAAGACAGTGGAATGAATCTGACCTAAATTTTCTATATACATACATGAATATAACACAACGAATCTCATCATCATGTACATCCAGAAGAAAATAATTTTTTTAAAAACCTGTAAGTAAATAGCATAAAGATCATTACAGTAGAGACCAGGGAGGGGGGAAGGAAAAGAGGAAGTACTGAGGACTGAATTAGAACAAATTATATTCCATGCTTTTATAATTATGTCAAAATAAATCCTATTGGGGGCTGGGAATGTAGCTCAGTGGCAGAGCACTTGGCTAGCATGCATGAGGCACTGAGTTCAATCCTCAGCATCACATAAAATAAACAAATAAAATAAAGTCATTCTGTCCATGTACAACTATAATTTAAAAAAAAATTAAAAAGAATCCTATTATCATGTATAAAAAATAAAATTAATGGTAACCCTGAATTTCTTTTTGGTGGGGGGATAACCCATGATTGAACCCAGGGGCACTTAACCTCTAACCCATATCACAACCCTTTTTAAGTATATTTTTAAAATTTTGAGACAGGGTCTCACTGAGTTGCTTAGGGCCCCTCTGATTTGCTGAGGCTGGTCTCCAACCTGCGATTTTCTTGCCTCATCCTCCCAAGCCACTGGGATTACAGGGACGCACCACTATGCCCAGCTAACCCTGCACTTTTAAAAAATTAATTAATTAGTTCTAATCAGTTATACATGACAGTTGAAAGCTCTTTGTTTTTTTTTTTTAAGAGAGAGTGAGAGAGGGGAGAGAGAGAGAGAGAATTTTTAATATTTATTTTTTTAGTTCTCGGCGGACACAACATCTTTGTTGGTATGTGGTGCTGAGGATCGAACCCGGGCCGCACACATGCCAGGCGAACGCGCTACCGCTTGAGCCACATCCCCAGCCCGAAAGCTCTTTGATTCATTGTACACAAATGGAGCAGAATTTTTCACTTCTCTGGTTGTGCATAAAGTAAAATCACACCATTCGTGCAACTGTACATGTACTTATGGTAATGATGTCCATCTCATTCCACGGTCTTTCCCACCCCTTTGCCCCTCTCCCCTCTTTGTCCCATCCAAAGTTCTTCCAGTTATCCCATGCACATCCCCCCCCATATGGATTAATATCCACTTATCAGAGAAAAGATTTGGCCTCTTTTTTGAGATTGGCTTATTTTGCTTAGCATGATATTCTCCAACTCCATCCATTTACCTGCAAATGGCATTTTATTCTCTTTTAATGCTAAATAATACTTCATTGTGTATATGTACCATGGTCCCTTTATCTATTCATCTGTTGAAGGGCATTGAGGTTGCTTCTACAGTTTAGCAATTGTGAATTGTGCTGCTATAAACATTGAAGTGGCTGTGTCACTGTAGTATGCTGTTTTTAAATTCTCTGGGTATAGACTGAGGAGTGGGATAGCTAGGTCAAATCGTGGTTTCATTCCAAGTTTTCTAAGGAATCTCCATATCGCTTTCCAGATTTGTTGTACCAATTAACCCTGCACTTTTAATAGAACTTTTCCCTATGCATATATTAACCTGTATATTGGTCATTTGGAGAATATTGGCTCCTTGAGTTATGTAAATACTCCAAACTTTGAAACATTTAATAATACAATAAAAGAGCATCCATTACAAAAGAAAAATACACATGATCATCTCAAAAAGCATTTCACAAAATTCAAAATTCTTTTATAATAACACCAAACAAAGAATAGAAAGAAACCACATCAACATATGCGATAATTTCAACATATATGATAATTCCATAGATCACATACCCAATGGTGAAAGACCAAAAACTTTCCATCTAGATCAGAAGACAAAGATGCCACATCTATCAATTCTGTTAAACATAGTATTGAAACTTGTAGCTGGAGCAATTAAACAAGAACAGGGAATAAAATATATTAAAATTGGAAAAGAAGTAAAATTATGTCTGCTCACAGATGATTTTACATACAGAATATATAGAATTTAGAGTGAAAAGGAATAAAAAGGGTGATATTTTAAAAATAGAAGGGACATCAGTAGAGGTAGGGGACTGTTGGGAGAAAGGAAGAAAGGGAAAGGGGGAAGGAATGGGGATTAAAATGGAGCAAACTATCTTATATTCATTTAGGAATATGTCAGAATGAACCCCATTATTATGCATAACTATAATCTAATAACACATTTAAAATCATTTTATATGTGGAAAATCCTAAACATTCCAAAAATACCATTAGAACTATTCAACAAATTCAATAAAATTTCAAAATACAAAATCAGCACTCAAAAATCAGTTCTATTTCTTTTACACAAAGAATTATCTGGAAAGGAAATTAAGAATAGAATTCCATGTTTAAAACATCAAAAGAAATAAAACACTTAGAAATACTTCTTAACCAAGACAGTGAAATACTTGTACACTGAAACCAGAAAGTATTGCTGAAAGAAATTAAAGAAGGCAAACAAATGGAAAGGCATTCTAGATTCGTGGATTGGAAGATAAATGTTATTAGAATGCCAATACTATCTAAAGCAACCTACAGATTCAATGCAATCCCTATAGAAACCTCAAAGATATTTTTACTGAAATAGAAAAATCCATGCTAAAATTTATATGGAATGGCAAGAAACCCTCAATTACCTTGATGAAAGAGAACAAAGTTGGAGGTCTCATATTTCCTAATTTCAAAACTTATTTTAAAGTTACAATAAAAATATTGTGGTAGTGACATAAAAGCAGACATAAAGACAAATGGAATCGAGCAGAATCCAGAAATAAAATGTCATCAATGATTTTTTAACAAGGGTGCCCCGCACCTTTTCAGTGGAAGAAAGGAGAGTCTTTTCAAAAACTGGTGCTAAGTAAACTGGATATCCTGATGGAAAAGAATGATATTGGATGCTTACCGTATACCATATGCAAAAGTTAACTCAAAATGGATCAAAGATCTAAATTTTAGTGCTCAAACTATAAAACTCTTAGAAGAATACACAGGGGAAAAGCTCCATGGCATTAGATTTGGTAATGATTTCTTGGATATAACACCTAAACACAGAAAACAAAAGAAAAAAATAGATGTACTGGACTTCATCTGAATGATTAACTTTTGTGCATCAAAGATACCTTCCAGAAAATGAAAACAAATCCCACAGAATGGGAGAGAATTTTTGTAAATCATGTATCTTATAAATGATTGCTCTCCAAAAGATATTAAGAATTCCTTTAACTTAATATAAAAAATAAAACAATCCAACTTAAAAAAAGAACAAAGGACTTAAATGGACATTTTTCCAAAAAAGATATACCAATGACAAAACAGCAAATGAAAAGATAATAAACATCACTAGTCATTAGGGAAGTGCAACTCAAAAGCACAATGAGATATCACCTCATACCATTAGAATGGTCATTATTTACATGAAAAATATCAGGGTGGAGGAATATGAATTGTTGGTGAGGATGTGGATATATGGGAATAGTGTCTCGTTGTTGGGAAGTTAAAATGGTGCAACCACTGTAGAAAATACTATGGCAGTTTCTCAACAATTTAAACATGTCATTACCATAATATCTAGAAATTCTGTCTCTGTGTATATACCCAAAAGTACTGAAAGCACAGACTTGAACAAATTTTTGTACAACAGTGTTCACATCAGCATTTTTCACAATAGCCATAGGTGGCAATAATCCTAAGGTCCATGAATGGATGAACAAAAAATAAATGGCCATTAATGTTTTAATGTTTTCATAAAATTATTTTGACCAGATAGATCCCTTCATTTTTATCCACATATGAGATTCTTAGAATGAAAACCAAATCATGTCCCTCCATCATTAAAATCCCTCCAATGAGCCAGGTGTGGTGGCACATGCCTGTAATCCCAGCAGCTCAGGAGGCTGAGACAGGAGGATCGAGAGTTCAAAGCTAGCCTCTGCAATGGTGAAGTGCTAAGCAACTCAGTGAGACCCTATCTCTAAATAAAATACAAAATAGAGTTGGAGATGTGGCTCAGTGGCTGAGTGCCCCTGGGTTTAATCCCTGATACAAAAAAAATAGTCCCTCTAATGATTCCCCAATGCACTGAAAATAAAATTCAGATGCCTTCACACTACTACATAAACTGGTCACTCAATAACTTCTCAACTTTCTCCTAAGCTCTTCCCCTCATCCAACATTTTATCTGTCAGGCATCCTGAAATTATTTTAGTCCCTAAAATACACCAATCAAATCACTTCAGGGCTATTGTATATGCTGAAACACAGATATTTAAAATTTTCATATTGCCAAATCCCTCTTATTCAGTGTCATTATTGGACAAGTCTTTTCAGAACATCCTATCTCAAGCAGCCACTTCCATGACTTCTCATATTCTATCCCATTACCTGACTTTGCTTTCTGCATAACATGTGTCGAAACACACACACACACACACACACACACACACACACACACACACACACACAGTGTTTCTCTTTCTTACCCTCAGAATATAAACTATGAGCACAGAGAATGTCTTTCTTGTTTTTTGCTGTATCTCAAGTGCACAGAACAATACCTAATACATAACTGACACTTGAGAGATATTGTTGAAAGAAAAGCACAAATGTCTATTATAAATGTGTATATATTTTTGTCAAATGCATGTAATCTCTGAGATAGGTGACATTTCCACCCATTATACAAACGAGAAAATTGATTCAAAGAGGTTGAGTGAGTTGCCCATGGTAAGAATGAAGAGAAACAAAGAATACTGCACTACATTGCTTATTGTAAAGAGGATAATGCATACTTGTAATCACACCAGGCATATTGGAAAGGAACAGCTATATTAGAAGCTCATACTTGGGGATGTCTTGTTCAACATTATAGTTGTCCCTTCTAGGCCTGCATGCTAAGTGGAATACACTAACAGCGTTTCCCAGAAAGAGGGGAGGCCTGCCTGAGAAGTTTCACCTCTGGATTCTCTAGAGGTGAAGATCCCTGTATTCCAATTTTAATTCTCATATTTTCCTTAGGAAGGAACACATGGGGAACCAAACAGACCTGCCACAGCTCAGTAGAATCTTTAATACTGTCCTTTGCATAAACCATTATTGATATGGAGAGAAACAACCAGGGACCCTGGGGGTGGAGGGCTAGGTAGGAAGGATGAGAAAGATTACTGCTACTTTTATCATTTTCTGCTTTGTCGATTCATCTTAAGCATGAATCCATTTTCTTTCTTAGGTGGTTGATATTAAGTGTTTATAAAAAATGAGCTGTAAATTATTCCTGTTAGCCTTAACAGTTTGTTTTGTAGAAGCTGGTTAACAGCAATGAAATTTCGCCCTCCAGTGGGCTTTTTAAGAACAGACATAGCCCTGAGTAGTTTTGTTTTTGCCATGCTGGGTATAGAATCCAGAACCTTGTGCAGGCTAAGCAAGGGCTCTACCACCGACCTATATCCAGCTGTTAGTTTTGTTTTAATTTACACATAAAATTATTATATATATATATATATATTTATTCTGTACAACATGTTTTGAAGTATATACGCATTGTGAAATGCTTAAATATAGCTAATAACTCATATATTATAAACACGTATTGTTGTCATTTTTGTGGTGGTAAGAAAACAACATCCACTTTCTTGGCATTGTTCAAGGAAAATCATCACAGGGCAAGATGGCACACACCTGTAATTCCAGTAACTTGAAAGGCTGAGGCAGGAGAATTGCAAGTTTAAGGCCAGCCTTAGGAGACCTTGTCTCAAAAATAAAAAAAGGACTGGGGTGTAGCACAGTGGTAGCATGTCCCTGGGCTATATCCCCACTATCACGCAAAAAAGAATACAACACGTCATTGTGTTGTTTTGAAACTTTTGTGCACAAAGAGAAACAGCAGGAGGCAGAGAGAGCCTGGGGCATTCAAGGGACAGACTTCCTCACTGGTCCAGTAGCAGACTCCAGAAGATACTTATTTATCTGGTTCATCCCCACTTCAAAACTATGAGGGCCCCATCTACTTAGTGTAAGTTAAATAACAAATACATAAGGTCAGGCTACTTGAGTTCAAATTCTAGCCCTACCTCTTGCTGCAGTGGGACCTTTAGCCTGTGACCTGAGATACCTCTGCAAGTGCTTCTGTTTCATCTACTGTGGAATTAGGAAAATCATGCCAGCTATTGTATGCCACAGGATAGCTCAGAATGTTGCTGTGAAGATTGAGTTAGTTAATTCATTTTAGACACTTTGTGCCCAGTACATTATAAGCCCTCAAAAATGATGATGTTACTATAAACATTATGTGTAATTGGTTTGGAATGAATTGACTTGAAGTCTTTGTTAAAGTTTCAGATACCTTTTTTTCCATGACACCACACCTCAAATTGGAAGTAACAGTTCAGCATGAAAACTATTTGGAACTGGATGGGAGAGAGGTTAACCACTGGGTAAGTGGTACTAAGGTACAGTTAGACAGGAATAAGAAGTTCTGGTTTGCTATTGTACAGTAGGGTAACTACAGTTAAGAATAATGTACTGTGTCTTTCAAAAAGCTAGAAGAAAGGATTTTGAAAATTTTCACCATAAATAAATTATATTTGAGAAGACAGATGTGTTCAACTTGATTTAAACATTATACAATTTTATTTGCATTGAAAGATCACGTTGCCTCATTAACATATATATATATATATTATGTATCAATTTAAAAATGAATTTAATTTAAATTTAGAAAGTATGTGAAACTAAGTGTGCATGCTGATGTGTGTACATGGACATGTGTGTGCACACATATGTTCCAGTCTGTGATGTATTATATAACACAATTTTCCTAAGTTTTTGTGTTGAGGCAATTTTAAAGTTATAGAAATATTACAAGAACAGTCCAAGGAATTCCCACAGACCTTATACCCTTCATGTAAATCCTTCAGTTGTTAACATTTCAGTACATTTGGTTTATCATATTCCCTTTGTCTTGCTCTCTCTTTATCTACATATACACATACACACACACATACACACACACTCGTATAAACATAAGCACACCTGTAATTATTTTTTTCTGAACCAGTTCTGTATAAGTTGCAGAATTCATGTCTTTTTACTCCTAAATCCTTCATTATCATTCCTAAAACTAAGTAAAATTAGGGTCTATGGTTATGGCTCAGTGGTAGAGTGTTTGCATAGCACATGTGAGGCACTGGGTTTGATCCTCAGCACCACATAAAATAAATAAATAAAATAAAGGTCTTATGTCCATCTACAACTAAATTTTTTTAAAAGTAAAATACCTGAACAGACACTTCTCAGAAGAGGATATACAATCAATCAACAAATATGTGAAAAAATGTTCATCATCTCTAGCAATTAGAGAAATGCAAATCAAAACTACTCTAAGATATTATCTCACTCTAGTCAGAATGGCAGCTATTATGAATACAATAAGTGTTGCCGAGGTTGTGGGGGAAAAGACACTCATACATTGCTGGTTGGACTGCAAATTGGTGCAGCCAATATGGAAAGCAGTATGGAGATTCCTTGGAAATCTGGGAATGGAACCACCATTTGACCCAGCTATCCCTCTCCTTGGTCTATAATCAAAGGACTTAAGAACAGCATACTACAGGGACACAGCCGCATCAATGTTTATAGCAGCACAATTCACAATAGCTAAACTGTGGAGCCAACCTAGATGCCCTTCAGTGGATGAATGGATAAAAAAGTGGCATATATATGCAATGGAATTTTACTCAGCAATAAAAGAGATCAGAATCATGGCATTTGAAGGTAAATGGATGACGTTAGAGAAGATAATGCTGAGTGAAGTTACCCAATACCAAAAACAAAACAAAACAAAACAAATGGCGAATATTTTCTCTGATATAAGGAGGCTGACTCATAGTGGGGTGGGAGGGGGAGCATGGGAGGAATTGATGAATTCTAGATAGGGCAGGGGGTGGGAGGGAAAGGGAAGGTGTAGGGGATTAGCAAGAATGGTGGAATGTGATAGACATCATTATCCAAAGTACATGTATAAAGACACGAATTGGTGTAAACATACTTTATATACAGAGATATGAAAAATTGTGTTGTATATGTGTAATAAGAATTGTAATGCATTCTGCTGTCATTTATTTTAAAAAGTAAAATAATCAAAATAAGGAAATTTGCCTTGATGAAAAGATCATCTATTTTACAGACTTTTAAAACAACTTCTCCAGTTTTCTCAATAATAACTTCTATAAATTTTTGTTAGCTGTAGATACCTTTATTTATTTATTTATTTATTTATTTATTTATTTATTTTTTACGTGGTGCTGAGGATTGAACTCAGGGCCTCACATGTGCTATGCAAGTGCTCTCCTACTGAGCTACACCCCTAGCCTCCAATACTACCTTTTATAACGTTTTTAGCAATGAAATCTATTACAGCATCATGCATTGTATTTAACTGTCATGCCACTTTAGATTGTTTAGCTCTGGGAACAGTTTCTTAAGGATTCTTTGTTTTCCATGTCATTTTTCAAAAGTTCTGGGATAATTATAGATTGTCTCACATTTTGGGTTCATTTGATTATTTTTTTCATGATTCAGTTGATGTTAGACATACTCAGCAGAAGCACCATAAAAATATCACATCTTTATCATTATAATATAAAACAGGCACATGATATGTTTTGTCCCTGTATTGTTTTGCAACCTGAATCATTTTGTTGAAATGGTTTCCACCAGGGTTCTTCAACACAAGTTTACTCTTTTTCATTTATGATTATTAAATATTCTGTGTGAGGAAATATTTTGAGAATGTACAAATATCCCAATGGCATAAACTTCCATACACTCATTTTAGTGTTTATTAATGATTCATTTCTTAGATAATGCTGCATAATAGTTGCAAAATGATGCTTTTCTAACTGCATCATTTATTCTTCATTCATTAAATAGCATTCTACTACAAGGAAGAGTCTTTCCTTTTCCTTATTATTTACAGTACAGATTCATGAATTCTTATTTTATTAAATTCATTATAACACATTATTAACATTATTTATACTGATGCTCAAGTTGTCCAAGTTTAAGCCATGTGAGCCCCCATTCAATCTGGTCCTTGTGTCTTTTTGACAAATCCACCTGATTTTTTGAGATCTTCCTTACTTTCCACTTTCCTTATGTTCCACACAATCTTATACTTCCAAACTCCATCCCTGGAATCAACAACTCCTTTGTTCCTTTTATTAGGTAATGGTATTTAGAAACAATTATCTGGATACCAGATGTTCTCATTGTAGCCAAGATAGACATATTTTTATTATATTCTATATTTCTTTCCTTACAGTGCCCAGGAGCTACAAGTGTTTTCATAAAAATATACTAGCTCCAATATAATACTTAAATAACTATTAGAAACTTGGTTTCCAATTTAGGTTGAGAGAGTAGAACAGACCCTACACAATTGAATTAAAAACATTTTCAGGGCTGAGGATGTATCTCCATGGTAAGAGCATATGCCCAGTATGTATGAGGCCTTGAGTTTGATTCCCACATGATCAAAATAAAATAAAATACATAATAAACTGAACAAAAAAAATTTAAAAAACTTTCTGTATGACTTTCCACCAATTACTTGTATTTAAGGAGCATTTTCTTTTTGGGAGTGAGGGTGGTTTTTTTTTTTTTGCCTAAAAAGCAAATTTTCATAACTTTCCTTGGCCAGAGACAGAAATGTATCCAAGACAGAAAAGAACAAAGATATTGAGATTGTAGTATGTAAAAAAATCAGTTGTTTTAGTATGGTTCTGGGACAAAGGCAAAGGCTCACTTTCCCCTGCTCCTTCCCACCAAATACAGGTAAATATTCTGAAAATGCTTTAACAGATACTAAAATATAGAAAGAAGAAGGTAAATTGAATAGGGATCTTAGGACTTCAAATATGACATCACACTGAGTTCCCTAGATTTTCTTTATATCACCCATTCTTCTAGGAGAAGTCTGAAACCAGGAAAGCATCTATAGGATAGACCAAAGATAAAAAAACAAACAAGTAATTAAGAGTGTGCCTGCTCTTTCTGAGTAAAGGTCTACAAAAGAGAAAAATTAGCAGTGTCTTAGCAAGAAGACCTATATACAATTGCATCCATTGGCTGATCTGCCTGCACTAACTGTAACAGCAAAGCTGAGGGAGAAGGAAGCCAATTCATTCTCTATAATCACATCAGTCAGCAGAAATGGTAGGATCTGACCTACCCACAGCAGTAACAATAAAATATGTAGGTTAACATACTCCCTGCCACATACCAGGAAGTCGCACGCAGATAAGCCCTTCCACCTCCAATGTTAATGTCAGCCAGCCCAGTTTCTCCCAGCCCTCTGCCCAAGTGCTACCCCCCCAGGCCTGTGTCCAGTCTCTCTCTCTGTCTCTCATACCAGGGATTGAACCCAGAGGTGTTTAACCACTGAGCAACATCCATAGCCCTTTTATTTTTTGAGATAGGATCTTACAAAGTTCTTTAGGCCCTTACTGCTAAGTTGCTAAGTTTGGCTTGGAACTTGTGATCCTCCTTGCCTCAGCCCTCTGAACCTCTGGGGTTACAGACTTGCACCATTATTCCCGGCAGACCTGTGTCTCAATCAGACAGACACCTAGATTCAGTAGATTCACCATTGGGTGACCTACTAAATAGCAACCTAGATCTGGTACCTCTTGGCTACTACACCCAGTGGCAGAAGGTGAACTGAGCCACTGTCACTTGACCCTCCACCAGACTTGTGACTCCTGATCCTCCACACATTGACAGAAGGCAGCCCAACACTGTCAGCACTAGTAGAGATTTAGTAGGAAGCACCTTCCTTTTGCAGGTGGTACCATCGGGACATCAAGCAGAGACAAAAAATAACAAAAAAGAATGAAGAAAACTTAAGGAACACATCAAACAGACCAATATATGCCTTGTGGGAGTTTCAGAAGGAAGCTGCCATAATAAAATGGTAAAATTAACATAATAAAAGCCATACATGGAAAGCCCACTGTTAACGACATACTCAATGGTAAAAAAATAAAAGCTTTTCTTCTTAGATCAGGAGCAAGACAAAGATGCCTGCCATTTCCACTTCTAATCAATATAGTACTGGAAGTCCTAGTCAGAGCAATTAGCAGGAAAAAAAATTAAAGGGAACTCAATAAAAAATTAAGAAGACTATCCCTGTTTGCAGATGACATGATCTTATGTATATATATATAAAAAAACTCCTTAAAAACTGTTAGAACTAACAAACAAGTTGAGGGAAGTTGAAGGATATAACATCAACATACAAAAAACAGTGTTTTAAAATACACTAATAGTAAACTGTCTAAAAATAAAATTAGGAAAACAATGCCATTCACAAGAACATCAAAAAGAATAAAATATCTAGGAAGAAATTTACCTGAGAAAATGTAAGACTTACATACTAAAAACTACAAAATGTTGAAGAGAGAACCTAAACAAGAAAAGGTAAATGGAAGTGTTCCTGGATTGGAAGACTTCATGTTTTTTAAATATCCATACCACACAAAGCAATCTATAGACTCAGCATAATCCCTGTCAAAATTCCAATGATATTTTTTTCAGAAATAGAAAAAAAAATCCTAAAATTCATATGGAACCACAGAAGACCAGGAATAGCCAAATCAATCTTGAGAAATACCAAAACTGGAGATATCAGACTTCCTGATCTCATAATATATTACCAATCAAAACAGTATACACTGGCATAACCACAAACATGTAGACCAATTGAACAGAATAGAGAGCCCAGAAAAAAATCTATGCACATAGTCTCAACAGATTTTCAACAGTGGTACTAAGAATACACAATGGTGAAAGAGTCCCTTCAATAAGTGGTGCTGGGGAAATTGGATATTCACATGTGGGATGAAATTGGATACTTACCTCACATCATACACAAAAGTCAACTCAAGATAGAGTAAAGCTAAAAAACTGCTGTACAGTGAAGGAAAGTTTTAACAGTGTGAAAAGGCAACTTAGGAATGGGAGAAAATATTTAAAAATTAGTGATAATACCAAATGCTAGGGAGATTATGGAGACATTGAATCACTCATACAGTGCTGGTGGGAATGTAAAATTATATAGCCAATCTGGAAAATGGTTTGGCAGTTTCTTATAAAACTAAATATGCAACTACTATATGCTCTAGCAATTGAACTCTTTATCTTAGCAAAATGAAACAAAGGAACCTGTACACAAAGGTTCATAGTAGATTTGTCTGTCACAACTAAAAACTGGAAGCATACTAGACGTACTTTAACAGGTAAATGTTTAAACAAACTGTAGTACATTAACACCATGAAATAATAATAATAAAGAATGAACTAGCAATACACTCAACAACTTGGATGATAACCAGAATATTATGCTGGATGAAAAATGCCAATCCCAGTTACCTTTTGTTTCATTTATAAAAAATTTCAAAATGATAAAATATGAGAAACAAGAACAGAACTAAATACACAAATGCACCTGGGTGTGCGTGTGTGCATGTATACACACACACACGCACACACACACACACACATATGAGTTCATGTAAAATTGAGGAAATTTGATTAAGGTTAGTGGATATTTTCAATAAAATATCCTAGTTGTCTACTATAATTTTGCAAAATGTTACCATTGGGGGAAAGAGGGTAAAAGAACAGGGATTTCTGTGTATATTACAACTAATGTATACCTATAGTTATTTCAAGAAAAATATAAGTAATTAAGAAAAATGTGTCATGAGGGTCTGGGTTGTGGCTCAGTGGTAGAGCGCTTGCCTAGCATGCATGAGGTACTGGGTTCTATCCTGGGCACCACATAAAAATAAAAACAAATAAAATAAATGTATTGTGTCCATCTACAACTAAAAATTTTATATATTTTTAAAAAATTTTTAGTTGTTGATGGATCTTTATTTTATTTATTTGTATGTGGTGCTGAGAATCAAACCCAGTGCATCACGCATGCTAGGCAAGTGCTCTACCACTCAGCCACAACCTCAGCCCCTAAAAATTAAAAAAAAAAATGTGTCATGATACGGCCAGGCATGGTTCCAAATACTGTGTTGTAGGAACTAGAGCTGTTTGAAGAAATGTGTTTCCAAGGCTGGGTTAGGAAAACTACAAGGAGAGCCTGGAGCATCTAACTCTTCCAGAAAACAAGCAAGTCCTCAAAGATTAATGGGAGATATACAAAGGGACACAGGAACCAGCTCCCGTGGGCCAAAGCTGAAACAATTTTAAATTAAAAATTACTTAATTAACTATAAATATTGAATAAATAAAAATATATTAGTTCAAAAGTATATCCAGAAAAAGAGAATAATTTTTCATAACTGAAGATGTCTATTACTCCAACTCTTAACATTGCAAACCAATAAATAAAGGCAAGGGATTTAGCATATACACTGCCTTTTAAGGAAAAAAAAAACAGTTGTCCATCCAAGTTGACATAAAGTTCATCTGTTTGAATGAATGCCAGCTAATAAATGTAGAAAGAAATTAAGCAGTAGGAAATCATTTTGTAACCTAACAATGAAATAATTGGTTCAGTTGACTATTATCAACAGATTTTAAACCAATAGGAAAAAAAGATACCCAAACAGTGTCAAAATAAGACCCCTCAGATTGTTTTTTATTTCAAAGGGAAAAGCCATATTTTCACAATGAAGAAATCTGGCAATTAGCACCTTAATGAAGAGGCAAATTTAGGATCATTACTCCTGGGATAGCCTGACATCATGAACTTCTAATGTGATGCAATATATGGGAAGTATGGAACATCATCTGTGAATCATATTTGTATTAGTTGAATCTAATCAAGCCTTTGCACTTAACTTTTTTGTTGTACAGGAAATGTATGAGATAGAAGAACAATCTAATGGAAACACAAAGAAGCAATCAGAAAAACCAATTAAAATATTTTTAATTTGGTCTGTTAAAAAATCAAATGTCATGGGAAAAATTTTGATGAGATTATTCTAGATTAAAGAGACTAAAAAGACAACATGAAATTTGATGTGTGAATTTTAATTAGATTCTGTGTTAGGGACAGAAAACTTTTTATAAAACACATTAAGAGGGGCTGGATTTGTAGCTCAGTGGTTGAGCACTTGTCTCACATGTGTGAGGCACTGGGTTCGATCCTCAGCACCATATTAAAAAATAAATAAATAAAATAAATATATCGGGTTCATCTACAACTAAAAAAATTTTTTAAAAAACACATTAAGAAAAGAATTTGTGGGGCCAGGATTGTGGCTCAGTGGTAGAATGCTTGCCTAGCATGCATGAGGTACTGGGTTCTATCCTGGGCACCACATAAAAATAAAAACAAATAAAATGAAGGTATTATGTCCATCTACAATTAAAAAATATTTTAAAAAGGAAACTATTTGGAAAATGTAAATATATGCCAGAAATTATATGACATTAGGACATTATTATCGATTCATAGGTATGATAATAATCCCCTGGCTTTTCAAGAATTTATATCTTTATTCCTAAGATATGAGTACTAAAATATTGAGAGATGAAATGTCACTAACGCCTATATCTTAAATAAAATAAGATATTGGAGGACTGAGGTTGTGGCTTAATGGCAGAGCGCTTGCTTCGCACATGTGAGGCACTGGGTTCAATCTTCAGCACCAGATAAAAATAAATAAATAGAATAAGGGTATTGTGTCCATCTACAACTAAAGCCTATCTACAACTAAAAGAATATTTAAAAAATGTTTTTGGAAAAATACATGCATATGTGCAAATAGGACAGAAATGTTAAAAACTATTGAATCTAGGTTGGAGATAGTTTTGTGAATCTCTACTTGTATGTGTGGACATCACTACTTAACTCAGGAAACAAGTTTTTGGAAGGGTCCTCCTCACTGTTTTCCCAGTTCTGATTATATCTCAAGGAGTAAGATTCATGCTCATTTTTTGGAGTCTTTCCAGTGGCCATGGTGATCAATGACGGTCAGTTTCCAAAACAATGAAACAAACAAACAAACAAACAAAACAACCACATGAGAGATGATGTCTCCCTACCCCCATCTCTAGAGTCAGTCACTAACACAAAACCAAGCAACATAGTAACATCATTGGGCAAATAAGAGCAATGAGGTATGCAATATCGATTTTTAAAACATGTTATTTTAAAACACACTAAATAAACAACAAAAATCAGTTTTTGATGAGGTTATTCTAGATTAAAGAAACTAAAAAGACAACATGAAATTTGATGTGTAAATTTTAATTAGATTCTGTGTTAGGGACAGAAAACTTTATAAAACACATTAAGAGGAGCTGGGGTTGTAGCTCAGTGGTTGAGCTACAAACAACAACCAAAAACCAGCTTCAGCTTCGTATTCAGGCATTCCAGAAAACTTAATGTATTCTGGGTACAAATAGACAAACACATTGTTCCTTTTTTCTTTTTCAGGTGCTTGAGGTCCAACTTATGGTTTCATACATGCTAAACTGGCTCCCTACCACTGAGCAAGCACTCAACCACTCTACCAAAGTGACTGTTGGGGCTACATTGAGGTTATCATGGATGGAGTTTTGGGTTGGGTCCATTGATGTACTAGTAAAGATGACTTACTATAGTCATTGAGCATAGTCATCTTTACTATCCCCCAACTTTGATACAACTACTCACACACTACACACTCTTGCTCATGAAAGCTTTTGTTTTTCTTCTGTGACTACTGCTTATTTTGAGCTACCAAATCTGCTGCTGAATACTAACTATAAGATCTGCAGCATCCCTAGTGTTTGAATATTTTAAGATTAGGTTGCTGAGTTAAATAAACAATAGAAAATAACATTTAGGAGAATGAGTAGCTGATAGGCTCAGCCAGAATTTCAGGCCAGCAAAGGAGGTTTTGATAGGGTCAAGGGAAGGGTCTCCTTGACATCACACTCAACAAGTGGCCAATCCTGCAGGTGCAGATAAGGAGGCTGCTCAGAGACTGCCTAGGAAATGAGGGGCGGTGGGCGCCCACTCAGAAGACTGCAGGCGCCATGGGCAGAGCAAGGCAAAGAGCCAACGCTCAGCGGCGGAAGCAAAAGCTTCTCGGGGATCCTCCAGCCACCTGCGCAGCGGTCGCGGTCATGGGCGCGAGCCGCCCGCGGTGCCCACCTGTCCAAGTCGGGGTCGGGAGCCAGGCGGCAGGCAAGGAGCGGGCGGCGGCCAAGCGGCGGCGCGGAAAGGCGCGGCGCAAGCGTTGGTGGCGGCGGGTCCAGGAGACCTGGGCCAAGAATCTGCTGCTCCCGCCGCAGCTGCGGAACCAGCGGGCGCTCATGCCCACCTCAGCAGCACCGGCCACGTCCCCGGGTGAGCTGGACCTGGGCGCGCAGCGCGAGCGCTGGGAGACGTTCCGCAAGCTGCGGGGTCTGAGCTGCGAGGGTGCCGCCAAGTTCCTGCTGGACACCTTCGAGTTCCCGGGCCTGGTGTACCACACCGGGGGCTGCCACTGTGGCGCTGTCCGCTTTGCGGCCTGGGCCCCTGAGGATCTGCACGTGGTGGAGTGCAGCTGCAGGCTGTGCAAGAAGAAGCAGCACCGCCACTTCCTCGTTCCGGCAGAGCGCTTCACGCTGCTGCAGGGTGCTGAGAGCATGGTCACCTACCCGTCCAACACGCACCCGGCGCTGCACAGCTTCTGCAGCAGGTGCGGGGTGCAGAGCTTCCACTCCGCGGAGACCGACCCGCGTGTGTACGGCGTCGCCCCGCACTGCCTAGATGCGGGCACTGTGCGCAGCATGGTCATCGAGGAGGTCGATGGTGAAGCTTGGGAACAGGAGGCCACCGAGGAGGACGACGATGACTACGCCATGCAGAACGCGTCCATGTCCATCGAGGCGACCCCTGGCTGTCCTGGCCAAGAAGAGCTGTGAATGAGGTCGCCGACATGTTGAACCCAGTGTGTGGGGGGCCCCTACAGCCAGCCCCTGCAGCACTTCTCTCCTGTCAGCCAGGTCTGTTTCCGGACCGGTCAGCCTGTGGTGTCAGTGTAAGCTACCTGTTCCCGTTTCCCCTTCCTCTCCATTTCTGTTCAAGGGACTTGCTCCGAATCCAGAACTTGAGCACACACACCTTCGTCTGTGTACAGTGATCACCGTGACATCCAACAAGCAAGTAGTGTCTCCACGTTTTCAAGCCATCTCTTCCATCGCTTGGTTGTGCCATTCGTCCTGAACGATCCCCACATGGCTGGTGGGAATCCCGTGTACTGTACGTTTCTGGTGCTATTGTGAACAGGCTTGTGTGCAACACGTACATTTTAGTGTGCTGGGGGGCTACACCTCAACACTTTTATGAACAGTTATGGATATTTTCCATTGATTTCTCTCTCTCTCTCTTTGTGTGATTTAGGTTGACACCACGTTGTTTATTCAGTATGTTTTAAAAGAACATGTTCTAAAAATCAATATTGCATACCTCATTGCTCTTATTCATCCAATGATGCTTCTATGTTGCTTGGTTTTGTGTTAGTGACCGACTCTAGAGAGGGGGTTAGGGAGACAGAAAGGAGAAGAATGTTTGTGCACTAGATGCCCTCTTTATTCTTTTGAAATCCTATCTTGTACATGTGTTAAGTGTTCAGAAATTAGTAAATACTTAATAAATAGAAAATATGTATTTCTATGTTCTATATTAAAAATAGTCATTAATTTATATGTAACTTCTTGATACCTGAAATTTTAGCCAAACAATAGGTGGTTGGTATTTTCTCATGTCCAAGGATATATAAACATTATTGTCATTTAATTAATGGTTTCCTAGAAGTAAAACAAATGTATCTTCCAAAACTTACTTCCTCTAATGAATGTTTTGCCTTTTTCCAGGTTTTCATTATAATATTTCAAAGGAGCATATTAAAATAAATGTATTCAATGTTCTACTTCTTGAGTAAAAGGACTTGAATACTCTCCTGTGTCTTTTTCTTACCTGTGTCTCCTCTGTACATATATTTCACTGGAGGTACATGTAATATTCATTGAATTGTTTAACTTGGTTTACCAGTTCAACAAGGTAAAAGCAGATCAATGAAGTAGTTATCTGTTTCTGTGTATATGAGATATAACAGAAATCCCTACCTCTCATTCTCTTGCTCCCTTCACTTACTCTAGGGAGGCAATAGACTTTGGTTTCTCTTAATATCTCCCTTCATTCCCCAAGATTCTGCCTTTGTTCTTCAGAATAGCTTGTCCTAGACTTTTATTAGAGGTTGAGTTGAGGTGTAAAAGAAAGAGAGGGAGAACATAAATGTGAATATATGCCCCAGGGGATTCAATCATGTTGGTGGTAAAAAAAATAGCTGGTTGCTCTTAGAGGTAGCACCTCTATAACATTCCATTTGGACTGGGGATGTGGCTCAGTGGTAGAGCACTTGCTTAGCGTGTGTGAGGCACTGGGTTCAATCCTCAACACCACATATAAATAAACAAAATAAAGGTCCATCAACAAATAATAAAAATATTTAAATAAATATTCAAGCCAGGTGCAGTGGTGCACACCTGTAATCCCAGTGGCTTGGGAGGCTGAAGTGGGAGGATTGTGAGGTCAAAGCCAGCCTCAGCAAAAGTGAGGCACTAAACAATTCCGTGAGACCTATCTCTAAATAAAATACAAAATAGGGCTGAGGATATGGCTCAGTGGTTGAATACCCCTGAGTTCAATCTCTAGTACCAAAGATACAAACAAAATCCAACAACTCTGTTCAAGAGTTTCAGACAGCATTTCTAACTTGGCATACAATTTATGGCTCCTAGTGTGGTTTCCATGTATGTGGATACACGTAGGGGACTGTTGTCCTGGGGAGAAGGGTCCAGAACCCATGGCTGGACAAGCCGTTGGGAGACCTCCCAGTGTCTTGAAGATAAAGCATTGGAGAGAGAAAAGCAGTGAGCACTTGAGACCCTGTGAGGAACTCTAGGGAAAGGAAGAGGTATTGAAGGGATTCTTTGGGGGCTTTGCCCTAGGTTGCACGATGCTAGTGTTTTTCCTCTCTCTAAATTAGTCCTTGTATATTGGTTGTCTTTTTTCTTTTGCACAAAATATATATTGCACTTTAAATTTGTGTATGAAATGTTTGTGTACCATTAGTTTTTATGGCTTCTAACAGTGGTTAATATATGTGCCATTGTTTAAGCATATCTTAATTCAAAGAAAGAGCAAGGGCTTGCTCTTTAGGCCACTTACTGCTATCCAGATTTGTAAAAAAAAAAAAAAAAATCTAAGAGAACTCACCTTCATCTTCATTGTGAGGATGAAATGAACTCATGTATATAATCATCTGGGACAGTGGTTGACACCCAATAAGCATTCAATAAGAATTTTCTATTATCATTGCTCTTATTAGATTAAAGCATTGATAAATGGAGCCAATGATCATGATTTTGCTCACTTGTAGCATTTAGACACTTTATTTAAAAAATATTATTGTATTTTTGTACCTTTATTTTACTTATTTATTTTTATATGGCACTGATCATTGAACCCAGTGCCTTACATGTGCTAGGCAAACACTCCATCACTGAGCCACAACCCCAGCCCAAATTTAGGCACTTTCATGTACATCCTACCAGGTACCATCTTGGACACTTAAAACAAGAACCAGAGCAATGCAATGAAAGGGGTGAAGGAGTATCAGGCCACAGGTCACAGGATGCCCCATGCTTTCTCTTAATGCATTCCTTAGACAATATTCACTGTTTCTTCTGTATTCCCAGACATGTCCTCATTTATCCAAGCTGGTAACAGAGTAATTACCCTAGATAGAACTTCATCCTACTCCATCTTCATACCCTCTTCTCTCTGTAGCCTTATTCCATTTTAGGCCTCCCAGTGCCTCACACTCTTTTTCATGTTGGATAGATAGAGCAGAGAACAAAATGCAGTCCACGGGCCCTTGTCATTTTCATCCAGTGGCTGAGAAAGACAATTGACACCTCGTATGTATGTCACAGTACAGTATGACTAGAGAAAGAATAGGGTGTTGTGGGAACATGGAAAAGAGGCCCTGATTTTTTTTTTTTTTTTTTGAGACAAGGTCTCACTATGCTTCCCGGGCTGACTTCTAAGTTCTGGACTCAAGTGATCCTCCTGACTCAACCTTCCAAGTAGCTACAGGCATACCATGTCATACAAGTCCTGTCTTTTTAGACCAGTTCTTAAACTTCTCTGGGATTTAGTGTTAATGTCCCCATTTCTAAAATTGTTATTATAATAGTATTCATCTCCTAATCTTGTCATCTATCCAGGATGAAATACACACGCACCTAAAGAGACAAGTAATGCTCTAAAAGAAACCATTAACTCTGTGCCTTGTGTTCATCACAGGTCAGAATGGAAGAGAAATATTCTAGGATGCTTGGGGTTTGTCTACATAGGGGCATGGACAAAAAAATGGGAAATGGAGACTGGATTGGTGTCATTTGCATCTTTTCTGCTATAGCCTTATATGCATTGAATGGGCTTATTTTGTTATGTGTTCAGTGCTATGAGAACTTGTAACTATGGATTGTTAAATGTAATTAAAGTTAGTCTTCACAGGTCACATTGTAGAAGGTGATTATCAGCAGTAGCATATCACCCTCCAGTGGACATTACAAGTAATTTCATATTATTGGCTGATTTTACTGTAGGGCTTGAGAAATTCAAGGGAAATGAATGGTGACTATTTATTCAGAATCTCTGGGGAAGATCCCCAGTATTTAGGTGCTTTCTCTACAAATAAGCAATCTGGGAATCGCAACCAGGAAGAACAGTGTCAAACAGAAAAATAGAGGACTTACCTCTTTTTTTAAAAAATAAAAAAAGTCTTTCATGGGGCTGGGGATATAGCTCAGTTGGTTGCCTAGCATGCACAAGCCTTGGGTTCAATCCCCAGCACCACCAAAAAAAAAAAAAAATCATGAAATCACTGCTTCCAGATCTGGGTCTGTTTTGCATATCCATAAAGGAGCTTCTATGATTAAATTTCAAGTCTTTAGCCATGTCTCTTCACCCAGTTTTGACCATGACATATGCAGAGGAAATTGATGTGGCTGCATTATTCCTAACTGCTTATTTTTCTCATCCTATGAACTGAACCCCTAGCTGTCTTTCCTCACACTAGTATTCCAGGTATGGAGTAGGCTCTGGCATATGGAAATGAATAAGGAATGCCTAGTTTCAATCCTTGTGGAACTCACAATATGTTGATGGAGATGGACAGCAGAAAAAGGAACTATGACAAAATGTGGTAGATGCTCATAACAGTGGAGGAATTCAAGATGTCTTGACAATTCATATCAAGATGGGGACAACCCATGGACTTTTGTATTAGTGTTTTCTATTGCCATAATAAAATACTGGAAGATGGGAGCTTATAAAGAAAAAAGATTCATTTAACTCACAGTTTTGGAGGCTGAAAGTTCAAAATAAAATAGCTCTATTGGCCTCTGGTGAGGGTCACATGCTGGATAGCACCACAATGGCAGGAGTAAGTGGCAGAGGGAGAGATCACATGGTGGGACACAGGGCTAGAGACAGGGGAGAGGCCTTTGTTGCTCTTTTTATAATCCACTATTAAAGAACCAAATGGAATCCCATGATAACTACATTAATGCCTTCTGAGGGTAGATCCCTTAGTGATCCAATTACCTTTACCAGGACCCATGTCTTCAAGGTCATACTACCTCTTAATTTCACCACTTTGGTGTACAAGGCTTCAATACATGAATCCTTGGGGGACCGACAAAATTCAAACCATAGTGCCATTCAACCAAAGTGGTGAAATTAAGAGATAGTATGACCTTGAAGACATGGGTCCTGGTAAAGGTAATTGGATCACTGTCTAACTTTTAATTTATTTTTTATATCTCTCAAGTGAAAAACATAACTAGAATTTTCCAGAGAGCAGAAATAACATTCATGGAATCTTAGAAGCTGGAGAGAGTGTAATGTACATGAAGAACAGACTTCTATCCTGGCCTTAGTATCAGATCACAAACTGTATTTGCTTACTTGATTAATCAAATACAGTTTGTGATCTGATAATAAGGCCAGTATTTTTGAAGACAAGAACTGTATCCAATTCTTCCTGAATCCTACATACCCAGCATAGCATCTGACATATCATTTTTTTTTAAAAAAAAATCTATGTGTGTATAATCTAAGAGGGCATGGGGTTAGCTCAGTGGTAGAGTACTTGTATAGTATGTGCAAGAGCCTGAGTTTAGTCTCCAGTGTTACAAAGGAAAAAAGAAAGAAAAAAAAAAACACAAAGAAAGAGCATCCATTATGTGCCAGGCACTGAAGTAGAACTGTTGTTGGCTTTCTATGATATACAGATTTATTCAGAAAATACATAGATTAAAATATAGCTATTTCCTACAATATTAAGAAATACAGGAGGGCTGGGGTTGTGGCTCAGTGGTAGAGTGCTCAACTAGCATGTGCGTGGCCCTGGGTTTGATCCTCAGCACCACATAAAAATAAATAAATAAAAGTATTGTGTTCAACTACAACTAAAAAAATAAAATAAAATAAAAAAGAAATACAGGGAAGTGCATTAACAATTTGGTAAAAGGGAGTGGGGAAACAACAAACTAGAGTTTTTGAAAACATGAACATTCATTGTACATACATTACTATCATTAGTATATCCATGTATAAACTTATTTAGAAATGGATAAATAAAATTTATAAATCTACTATATTTCTGTCCCTGAATATCTATTTGTTTATACATATACAAAGACATATTTTTGAATATACATTAAAATTTATGAATAAATACAAATTAGGTATTCTTAAACTTGTATACTCATATAGAAGGCCTAGCTCTTTTTCCCTTCATCTCTTCCACTTTCCTTCTACATTTGATCCCCCTCCCTGTTTCAGGACCTTATGACTCGTTTTCTCTATTACTTCTGATGTCAGCTGCATTTTCCACTGCTTTGGAACCTCTGGTCAGTGCTGGGAGACTAGATCTTTTTGTTAGTGTGTGTTGCAAGGGGATAGGGGTTGGAGGGTACTGGTAAATACTTAACACACATCTCTTCAAATGCAGTTTTGACATCAATTCTGGTGTTTAGCTTAATTATCTTATCAAGTAAGTTGAAATTCAAACAGTGGAGTATATTAGCACTTCACTAATTAATCAATGACTCCAGTGACTTTTTTGATAAGGTGAGGAATAATTTTCAAATAAAAAAAGACATAGTTCTTCAATTTTGTATGCTCTTCTATTTCCAATGTACCTTTACACGTACATTTACATTGGGAATACACAAAATACATGTAAGTTGAATCTGCATTATTAACATTTTTACATCACTTAGATATACAACATAACAATCAGACCTTGATTTCCTGATCTCCATAGTATGGTGTATATATAACTCCTCCATTGCCTATTTCAAGCTACCAATGTGAAGTCACTGGGGACACATCTTAGAAGACAAAAAGAAACTAGAAGCTGGCTGGATATTTGTCACTATTCCTACATACTTCAATGTCAACATTTCTGGATTTGAGAATTTTTTGTAGGCAGATATTTTTTGTTTCTGGATGAGAACTGTAATTTTAAACAAGGAATTGTGTAACTGTGAAGATAAGTCAAATAATAAATGTCAAACACTAGAAAAGCAGGCCTTGGTATGTCTTACATGGAGTCAGAATACCTGGGTTTCAATTTGACCCTTTCCTTTATTAGCTGTGTGTAGCCTCTGAGTCTTAGGGTGCTTTACATGAAAATGGGGTACAATAACAAAGCCACCTCATAATATTACTCTAGTGATTGAAATGGTTGTTAAAACACAACCCTTTCCTAATGATAATTATATAATAATTATATGATTAAATTTTGTATTGAATTATATAATTATATAACCTCAGTGGGTAACACCTTGTCAGTCTGTGTTGCTAAACTGTGTTTCCTGGGAATAGCATGACTACCACATTGTTAGATCAATATTTAATCTTTTTAAAGGAATTCTGTTTGTCCTGTCTATAAGGATTATCTTGAATTTAATTATCTCCTGCTCTCATTATCTGACCATAAGACTGTAAATGATGAATAGTACCTGATCTGTATTAATAGCCCTACACTAATCCCTCATGCTCATAATATAAAAGATTAATAATAGTGTGGTTTTGCTATGTATAGCATCATTTCTCATCTTCCTGGTAATCCTGGGAGGTGACTTTTATAATCTCTAATTTGTACATGTGTAAATAAGCTCAGAAGAATTCAGGATCATGTCCAAAGCCCTCTAACTAATAAGTTGTGATCAACGGTATTTATCAATCTAGATCACATACAATTCACCATAATCCAAACTGCCTTTGTTTCTGCCAGTATACAAGGTCAATATGCACTGTCTTCCCATAGGGTGCACTGAAGGCAGAAAACATTATTTATCATTCACTTGTGCCCCTGGTATTCAATTTAATTTTAAGCCCATAATAGGTATGAAATACCTGTTAACATTGTGTGGGGACCTAGTTTGTATGTAAAATTTGATACATTTGTGATTGATATCACAGAGAAAAAATGGGTTAGTCGAAAGTACAAAGTATTTTTGTGACCTCAAAAAGAAGCTCTGTGAGTTGGCGAAAGAGACTCGAGGCAATAGCTATTTAGTCAGATATTTGTACCAAAATGCAAAGATATTTTTACTGTTTTGCTTGTATGATTTCTATTCAATTAAAAAAGTCACTTGTCATTAATTGTATACATAAGATAGATAAGACAGGATAATGTGTTACTTACTTTGATTCACTTATGTATGTTAAGTACTTATCTTGTTATTATATTTAGTCCTCCAGTAGTATTGTTAAGTGAGCATTACCATGAATGTTTATTTTCTATCTCTGAATTAGAATAAAAGTTTCCACTTTAGCAAGGACAATGTCAATTTTACTTATTATTGAATCACATTTTTTGTTTCTGAATGAGAACTGTAATTTTAAATAAGGAATTGTGTAACTGTGAGGATAAGTCAAATAATAATAATAATAATAATAATAATAATAACAACAACAACACCTAAGGGTGTGCCTGGTCATATTAAGTTAATAAAAAGTCTTTATTGCAGGAATAATCTGATTTGTGAACCAGATTTGGATATAGGGACCATTTAAAAAATTATTTTGTTATCAGGGATTGAACCCAGGGGCACTTAACCACTGAGCTACATCCCTAGCAATTTTTATTTTTCATTTTGAGACAGGGTCTCACTAAATTGCTTAGGGCCTTGCTAAGTTGCCAAGGCTAGCTTTGAACTTGCAGTCACTTCTCCTGACTCAGCCTCCCAAGTCACTGGGATTACAGGCATGCACCACTGCACTCAGTTTATAAAGCCCATCTTAAATAGGGCTCTCTTCTGAATTGTGAGTAACATGGAAGATGGCCTAATGAAACTGTTGGGAATCCCAGAGGTAATACAACCCAGGTAATACAAAAGGTAATACAACCCAGGATACAGGCTTTTTTTTTTTCTCTTTCCAGTGCTGGGGATCAATCCTAGGGCCTCAAACATACTAGATAAGTGCTCTACCACTGAGACACACCTACAAGATTCCTGTTTCAAACTGTCCTGGACTGAAATTCTGCCTTTCTCAGTTGGAAGTTGTGTGACATTGTTTTAGAACCAATCGAAGCCTGCTACCTGTTCGGTATAGTTGTTGCATAAAATTCACAAATCCTCTCATTTGTTCTTTCATTTAAGAGAATTTTCTTGGGGTTGGGGCTATAGCTCAGTTGGTAGAGTGCTTGTCTCATGTTCACAGGGCCCTAGGGTTCAACCCCTAGCACCACCAAAAAAAAAAAAGTATTTTCCAAATGTCTTTTATGTGCTAGGCACCATCATGGATGCTGGGAATACAAAGAGGAATAAATTAGAATAAATATGTTTCCTGACCTCTGGATGTTCACAGTTCAGTGGCAGAAAAGTTACCACTATGTACGTCAGAAAGTGTCAGAGCACTGATGGTGCTAATGGCTCCTCACCAGTGGCAGGTGTAGCAAGAAAAGCCATTGCTGTTCACCATCTTGCAGTCTTTCTGTCAGAAAGGCCTGTAGGCTGCCTCTTGAATTGTCTGTCAAATTTAACATGGCAGGGAGAGTGAGAAATTATTTCCGGTTTGGCTCTATGCAGGTGCAGTAAAAAATTGCAAAGGGAAATCAGTATGGCAAAAGTCACAATGGAGCAAAATAGAACTTTCTCTGGGGGATCCTTATCATCTTTGGCATGTAAGCAGCTTCCACAAACCTCTACAATACACGGATCATGAAAATAAGCACCATTGTTTTGGAACCGAAGCTCCAGAGGCCTGGTTTGGCTCTGCACAAGAAAAAAAAAGTTCTGAGGATACTCTGGCTAGATATAGTTCTGGCAGTGTTCAGGGCATGGAGATGACTCAGACAGGGTCCCTGTACTCTGGAACTTCATAGTCTCTTCATATAGGGAAAAGGAGAAACAGATAATCCTAACAAGTACTTAATTTTCTTTTCTAACCTACCCTGAGAGGTATTTATCAACACCTACCCCTTCTGCTTTCTATAGATGAAGAAATAGGCTAAAGGGTGTTTGGTAACTTGGGTGGTAAATGATGGAGCTGGGACTCACATCCAGATTGTCTGTATTCAAAGTCAGACCTTTAGAAACTCACTGTGGCAACATTTGTCTTATATTATACTTGCTGAGATACAACTACCCTTCTCAATGAGACATGCATTAGGCATTATGCCTCCAATAGGGATCCCACCTGAAAAACCTTAGCACCCTATAAGAAAGAATATCTCTATGAAGTGCTAGGTCAGATCCAAAATTGCTGTCTGAAACCAACAGATAGGTGTTAACTACGTCATTTTGGATGTGGGAGTGCTGGGAATGGAATTTGGGACCTCACATATGCTAGGCAAGTGCTATAGCACAGAGCCCCATCCCTAGCCCTAACCATCTCACTTTATAGTGAGTCTGTAAAGAAAAGACAGCTTGGAAAGTGATAACAAAGCCAGTTCAGAAAGAAAACAGATGACACTATTGGAGCATGAACTCAGGGTAAAGGAAAATATATGGTGCACTGGAGTCAGACTGACTTTGTGATGAAAACTGACCATGCCACTATTTAGACTATGTTCATGACCAAGACAAGCCATTTGACATCCTGATCATATCAACTCACCCCTCCAGTGAGGTGTTTAGAGGCTCTGAGTTTCCAGTGCCTTGTCATCTTATCCTTATCAGTCTTCTTCAAAAAATATTTGTAATTATCATTTTGCAGAACTGTCTGTGCTCTTTACTAGAAACATTTTTGTAACCTTAGCTTTGTCCTTTTTTTTCATGCTCAAAGCCCTACTTGTGTTACTGATCCCTCAGTAAAGAGTAACTTTTATTCCACTACAGTATTCAAACTCTATTCACTTAGAGGTTGATCTGAACCTTTTATCAATACCCTGGGTTTAGAACCCTCCAGAACTTCTACTCTTGACTTATTTGCTTATTGATGAATCTTGGCCAAGTTGCTATTATCCCATCCATTTTTCTGGCCCTAGAGTGAAAGTACATTAGATAATTTACTGAAAATTTCCCCAAAACAAATTGTGTGATACACAATAAGTCTTTAATAATAATGAATATTGTTGGAAGAAGAAAATGTTGAATCAATAGAAACCTGCCAATTACATTATTTTATTTTAGAGTTTAAATTCATAGATATCATTTTGACAGAATTAAATTCTGACTGAATTACTCAGTGATTGGTGAAAATGTTCACTTATCAGCATAAGTGAACATTTTCATACTCACCATGAGGTGTATTTGTGTGTGTGTGTGTGTGTGTGTGTGTGTGTGTGTGTGTTGTGCTGGGAATGGAATCCGGGCCCATGTGCATGCCAGATAAGTGCTCTAACATTGAGCCAGATCCCCAGCCCTCATAAGGAGATGAATCTCCTGATTTTCCTCCTTCTCTTTGACCCCACTTTTTCAATTTATCTGAATTAATCCTCTTCATCTTAGTAGTTGTATTCCTACTCTACCAGGGACACTTCTAATTCATCACCTACATATTCAATTTTTATGTTCTGTATATGATTCAGCCCCATACAATAGACTTCAGAAAATCCAGGCTAAAATTCAGTAAGCATTATTGAGTGTTTATTGAATTAATTAAATTTACATTTTACTCTTCTACTCACAGCCAAAGAAAACTCTCTTTCAATCTGAAATTCAAACAATAGGTATCATAATTAGGCTGTTGTACTAGAAAAACTAGGGATAACAAGAACATACCTTAACATTGTAAAGGTTATCTAAGCTAAGCCCCAGGCCAACATCATTCTAAATGGAGAAAAACTGAAGGCATTCCCTCTAAAAACTGGAACAAGACAGGGATGCCCTCTTTCACCACTTCTATTTAACATTGTTCTTGAAACACTGGCCAGAGCAATTAGACAGATGAAAGAAATTAAAGGGATACATATAGGAAAAGAAGAAATTAAATTAGCACTATTTGCTGATGATAGGATTCTATACCTAGAAGACCCAAAAAGCTCCACCAGAAAACTTCTAGAACTAGTAAATGAATTCAGCAAAATAGCAAGATATAAAATCAACACCCATAAATCAAAGGCATTTCTGTTATCAGTGACAAATCCTCTGAGAGGTAAATGAGGGAAACTACCCCATTCACAATAGCCTCCAAAAAACCAAAAAAAACAAAAAAACTTGGGAATCAATGAAATAGGTGAAAGATCTATACAATGAAAACTACTACAGAACCCTAAAGAGAGAAATCAAAGAAGACTTTAGAAGATGGAAAGGTCTACCTTGCTCTTGGATAGGCAAAATTAATATTATCAAAATGACCATACTACCAAAAGCACTATACAGATTTAATGCAATTCCAACCAAAATCTCAATGGCATTCCTCATAGAAATAGAAAAAGCAATCATGAAATTCATCTGGAAAAATAAGAGAACCAGAATAGCTAAAGCAATCCTTAGCAGGAAGAGTGAAGCAGGTGGCACCACTATACCAGACCTTAAACTATACTACAGAGCAACAATAACAAAAAAAATGTAATTGTCACCAAAACAAACTGGTAGCCCAAGGGTACAGAGTAGAGGACACAGAAACTAACCCACAAAATTACAATTATCTTATATTAGACAAAGGCACCAGAAAAGATAGCCTCTTCAACAAATGATGGTGGGAAAACTGGAAATCCATATGCAACATGAAATTAATGAAATTGCACAAAACTCAACTCAAAGTGGATCAAGGACCTTGGAATTAACCAGAGACTCTATGTCTAAGAAAAGAAAATGTAGGCCCTAATTTTCATCATGTGGGATTAGACTCCAACTTCCTTAATAAGACTCCTATAGCACAAGAATTAAAACCAAGAATCAATAAATGGGATGGGCTCAAACTAAAAAGTTTCTTTCCAGCAAAAGAAACAATCTGTGAGGTGAATAGAGAGCCTACATCTTGGGAATAAATTTTTACCCCTCACACATCATATAGAGCACTAATCTCTAGGGTATATAAAGAACTCAAAAAGCTAAACACCAAACAATAAGAACAACAACAACAACAACAAATAACCCAATCAATAAATTAGCCAAGGACATGAACAGACACTTCTCAGAAGAGGATATTCAATCAATCAACAAATATATGAAAAAAATGTTCATCATCTCTAGCAATTAGAGAAATGCAAATCAAAACCACTCTAAGATACCATCTCATTCCAGTCAGAATGGCAGCTAGTATGAAGACAAACAACAATAAGTGTTGTTGAGGATGTGGGGGAAAAGGTACACTCATACACTGCTGGTTGGACTGCAGATTGGTGCAGCCAATATGGAAAGCAGTATGGAGATTCCTTGGAAAACTGGGAATGGGACCACCATTTGACCCAGCTATCCCTCTCCTTGGTCTATAATCAAAGGACTTAAAAACAGCATACTCAGGGACACAGCCACATCAATATTTATAGCAGCACAATTCACAATAGCTGAACTGTGGAACCAACTTAGATGCCCTTCAGTAGATTCATGGATTAAAAAAATGTGCCTATATACAAATGGAATATTACTCATCAGTAAAAGAGAATAAAATCATGGCATTTGCAGGTAAATGAATGCAATTGAAAAAGATAATTCTAAGTGAAGTTAGCCAATCCCAAAAAAACAAATGGCAAATGTTTTCTCTGATATAAGGTGACTGACTCATAGTTGGGTAGGGAGACGGAGCATGGGAGGAATTGACGAACTCTAGATAGGGCAGAGGGGTGGGAGGGGAAGGGAGGGGGCAGGGAGTTAGCAATGATGGAGGAATGTGGTGGACATCATTATCCAAAGTACATGTATGAAGACATGAATTTGTGTCAACATACTTTATATATACACAGAGATATGAAAAATTGTGTTCTATATGTGTAATAAGAATTGTGATGCATTCCACTTTCATGTATTTAAAAAATAAAAGCAATTAAAAATTAATTTGGCTGTGTGTATTAGACACCAAGTACAGTTTTCTATTGCATTATAAGGTGTTGAGAGACCTCAATACCTGATTTTTCAGTGTCATTCTTCATGATGTTGGCATAATCCATACCACAGGGCACAACATGGGTTAACATTTCTCAAAACTCATTCATTCACCAAATTGGCAATTCTGGATTCCATTATACTGTTCCTAATATTTTCAGTAGAATTAAATTATTTTTTAATTGAAATTCACTTAGTTTATGTGATTATGAAAATGAAAAATGAAGGTAATAAAGATAATGGCAACTAACTCAGTAACAATGTTTAAAAGTTTTTTTTCATTTTTCATTTAAAATTTGTTTTTTAACTCTTATAGAAATTTCTCCATTTTTAAAAAAATTATATATGACAGCAGAACGTGCTACAATTCTTATTACACATACAGAGCACTATTTTTCGTATCTCTGGTTGTATACAAAGTATATTCTCACCAATTCGTGTCTTTATACATGTACTTTGGCTAATAATGATTATCATGTTCCACCATCATTTATAACCCCCTGTCCCCTCCCTTCCCCTCAGACCCCTCTGCCCTATCTAGAGTTTTGTCTATTCCTCTCATGCTCCCTCTCCCTATTCCAGTATGAATCAGTCTCCTTATATCAAATAAAACATTCAGCAAATTTTTAAAAAATTAAATAGTTAACTCATTCATTTCATTCTCTTTTTTGAGATGAAATAAAAGAATGAAATAAATTCATTTCCATACTATTAAACACTTCACATGTGTTCTCTTATTCAATTCTCATAAAACAACTCAGAATGCATAATACTATTTCCATTTTTCAAGATGAATAAACTGAGATATAAGAAGTTAGAGAAATGTGCCCAAAGTAATAGAACTGCTATGCTATAGATTTAGGATGAAAAATCATAGTCATTCAATGCCAAGGCCCACAAAGATTAGTAATGGTAAGCAGGCAGTGTAAGCAGTCCTCAGCTTAATTATCCACTAGCACTTTCTCTGATATAGTTGTTTTTTTTTGAGAGAGAGAATTTTTAATATTTATTCTTCAGTTTTCAGTGGACAAAACATCTTTATTTTATTTTTATGTGGTGCTGAGGATCGAACCCAGCGCCCTGAGTATGCCAGGTGAGCAAGTTACCACTTGAGCCACATCTCCAGCCCCTCTCTGATATAGTTTAATGTGGTTTGCCTCTTTTCAACATTATCAACACCAACAGCCAATTTCTCACCCCTGAGATTCTCCGCTGGTCCTGTGGCAAAATGCTCAGGGAACCAAGAAAAGGAAACATAACTTTCTTTCTTCTTCTTAAATATAAATCTCTGTCTTTTAAGGATAAGGAAATTTGGACACTGAGAGGGAAAAATTTGTTGTGTACAATGTCCTGCTGCTATCCAAAGATTGTGTCCTGAGGAACATCCTTTATTGCAGAAACAATTTCTAGTCAAAAGAAGGCAAACCAGAAGCTTAGATTCTGCTTCTACAAAAACAGATGACAGTTATGGGAACAGAGGGGCAGCTTCTATTCTTGGGGAAACAGAGTTTGATAATGAATGGAGTATTTACAAAGAAAGAAAATTGGGCAATTGCCAATAAGGAGAGGAAATTAGGAGGAAAACTCAGAGATATTTAGAAGAAAACATTGTAGTTATTTTCTATGAGGTGTGATGTTGACACTCTTCTCCATCATTCCACAAAAATGTTGGTATGGCCACAATATGCTAGATGCTCAGGTTGAGCATCCCTAATCTGAATATCTGAAATCCCAAATCCAAAACTTTCAGATGACCCACATAATGCTACAAGTGAAAAATTCATGTGACAGGTTGTCAAAATTTAGGTGCACTAAAATTGTTGTATAAAATTATCTTCAGTGTATGTGTATAAGGAGTATATTAAACACAAAGGAATACCATGTTTAGACTTGAGTCCCATCCCCAAGATTTCATATTATATATATACAAATATTCCTGAATCTGAAAAAATAAAAAAAATACTTCTGATTCTAGGCATTTCAGATAAGGAATACTCAACCGATATTACTATTAAAATTTTAACATCCAGGTAGGACTAAAATTACCATGGGTGTCACCAGTTTTTTCATACTTTTGGAAGTTCTTACTTTCAGCAAAGTGTAAAAGGGCTTTGAAGCGAGTAAGACAAGCCTAGACTAGAAAGTTGCATGTCGAGGTGGGCAAATCAGTTAACAATATAATTAAACATTTTGTGTTTCACACCCTGAGATAATCCCTCAGTCCTGAAATATAGCATCCTTACCCTACACTTTCAGAGCAGTACATGGAATTCCTGAAGAGAGAATCTTCTTCCTTTGACATTTTCTACCTGGACATTCTAAGAATCTTGTAAGACACAACACCCATACAATGTGCCAGGAGCCTCTGAGTCCACAGTAAAAGGAGTTTCCCTGAAGCCAAAAGATTTGCAGTCTATCTTCCTAACATTTCATGAGGGTGCAAAGAGCAGACAGCTCAGAAAATGACAATGACCTTAGAAGCACCTTTTTGGGAAGTTGGATGTCTTACCCAATGCGAAAGGCTTGGAAACTGCAGCTGTCCTCTTTTAACCATCCCCTATGTGAGACTCAATTCTCACAGAGGAAACTTTCCAGACTCTTCTGTGACCTGGAAAAGGTGAGAGAGAAGACTTGCCTCAAAATCCAGTACAGAGACTACCATGGGAGCTCAGGCCTGGCCCACATCCACCCACACCAACATACTCAGGACCCAGGTCCAGGGTAAGTCCGAGTTCACCGCCCCCCTCAACCTGGGAGCCCAAGCCTAACCCACTTCCATCTTGGGACACTGAAGACACAGCATTAGCCCTCCCCACACAGTAGCCCCAAACTTTTTGACAACAGACAGTGCCTAGAAGCAGCTGCATCTCAGAGCAGGTATCCTAAAGAAAGTATAATGCCGACCCTTTGGCCCCATCTCTGTAAAACATTGCATCCATCTTGGGCATCTCCACTATTGTCTCAAGTTACCTTGGTTGTTGCCACCTCCACCTTTAGTTGCAGTAGCATACATTGAGGGACACCATCAGGGTCTGGAAGCCCAACATCAAGGTGAGGGACAGACAATCTGCATGGGTACTACAAGAATTTAGGGGAGAAACTGTAATACCTCAGACCCACACTGCAAGAAAGGAAGACACATAGACAACATGAAAAAACAAAGGAGGAAAGTGCACCAAACAAACCAGGTTACTACAATAATAGAGTTCATGGACAGCACAGTTGATGAAATGTTAGAGAAGGAGTTCAGAAAGTTCATAATTAAAATGATCTGTGAGTTATCTCAATGAAGAAATTGTGGATTCCTTTGGTGTAAAACTCTGTGCAAATACAGGCAAAATTGAGCAAATACAGGCAAAATTGATCACTCCAACAAAGAGATAAGAGAGCAAATACAGGTAGCAAAAGATTACTTTAAGAAAGAGACAGAGACTCTGGAAAAAATAGTCAGAAATCCTTGAAATGAATAAAAAAATAAACCAAATAAAAAACTCAATAGAAAGCATCACCAACAGACTAGATCACTTGGAAGAAAGAACATCAGATAATGAAGACAAAGTATACAATCTGGAAAATAAAGTTGACCACACAGAGAAGATAGTAAGAAACCATGAACAGAACATCCAAGAATTATGGGAAAGCATCAAAAGACCAACTATATGAGTTATTGGGATAGAGGAAAGGCACAGAGTTTCAAACCAAAGGATTGCACAATTTCTTCAATGAGATAATATCAGAAAATTTCCTAAACATGAAGAATGAATTGTAAAACCAAATACAAGAGGCTAACAGGACACCAAATGTACAAAATTACAACAGTTCCACACCACGGCATATTATAATGAAAATGCCTAACATACAGAATAAGGACAGAATCTTAAAAGTTGCAAGAGAGATGAATCAGATCACATATAGGGAGAGACCAATTTGTATCTCAGAAGATTTTTCAACCCAGACCTCAAAGCCAGGAGATCATGGAACAACAATATACCAAGCTCTGAGAGAAAATGGATGCCAACCAAGAATCTTATATCCAACAAAATTAAGCTTTAGGTTTGATGATAAAATAAAAACCTTCCATGATAAACAAAAGTTAAAAGAACTTACAACTAAAAAGCCTGCACTAAAGAACATCCTTGGCAAAATATTTCACGAAGAGGAAATGAAAAACTGATGAAAACCAGCAGAGGGAGGTATTACACTAAAGGAAAAACTAATCAGCAGAATACAACAGTTAACAGTTACTAATAGGGAATTATGCAAAAATGTGGATGTGTAACCGATGTGATTCTGCAATCTGTATTTGGGGTAAAACTGGGAGTTCATAACCAACTTGAATCTAATGTATGAAATATGATATGTCAAGAGCTTTGTAATGTTTTGAACAACCAATAAAAAAAAAGAAACCAAGTCAAGTTAAATACCAAAAATAAACAAAAATGGCTGGGAATACAAATCATGTCTCAATAATAACCCTGAATGTTAATGGCCTAAACTCACCAATCAAAAGACATAGGCTAGCAGACTGGATCAAAAAAAGACCTAAAAAAACTGCCTCCAAGAGACTCATCTCATAGAAAAAGACATTCACAGACTGAAAGTGAAAGGTTGGGAAAAATCATACCACCCACATGGACTGTAGAAGCAAACAGGGGTTTCCATCCTCATAGCAAATAAAGTAGACTTCAAACTAAAGTTAATCAAAAGGGATAAATAAGTACATTACAATACTGCTCAAGGGAACCATACACCAACAAGACATAACAATTATAAATATATATATGGAGCATCTATGTTCATTAAACAAACTCTTCTTAAGTTCAAGAGTCAAATAGACCACAACACAATAATTTTGGGTGACTTTAAAACACCTCTTTTACCACTGGATAGCTCTTCCAAACAACAGCTGAACAAAGAAACTATAGAACTCAAGAATACAATCAATAACGAAGACTTACTTGACAATATATAGAATATTTCATCAGTCAACGAGCGAATACACTCTCTTCTCAGCAACACATGGATCTTTCTTTAAAATAGACCATATACTATGCGACAAAGCAACTCTCTTAGAAAATATTAAAAAGTAGAGGTACTATCTTGCATTCTATCAGATCATAATGGAATATAATTAGAAATAAATGCTAAACTAAGAAATAAAAGCTACTCCAATACCTGGAGACTACATAAATATTCTACTAAATGAACAATGGGTTGCAGAAGACATCAAGAAGGAGATTAAAAATTTTTTAGAGGTGAGATACAACATATTGAAATCTCTGGGACACTATGAAGGCAGTTGTAAGAGGAAAATTCATTGCATGGAGTTCATTCCTTAAAAGAAGAAAAAGTTAACAAGTAAATGACTTAACATTACATCTCAAAGCCCTAGAAAAAGAAGAATAAATCTACATCAAAAGCATTAGAAGACAGGAAATAATTAAAATCAGAGCTGAAATCAATGAAATTGAAACAAAAGAAATAATTAAAAAATTGACAAAACAAAAAAGTTGATTCTTTGAAAAAATAAATAAAATTGACAAATCCTTAGCCATACTAACAAAGAGAAGGAGAAAGAAGACTCAAATCACTAACATCCATGATGAAAAAGGAAATATCACAACAGACACTACAGAAATACAGAAGATAATTAGAAATTTTTTGAAAACTTGTAATCTAATAAAATCGAAAATATCAAAGGTATCAACAAATTTCTAGAGTCATATAATTTGCCCAAATTGAATCAGGATGATATATACAATTTAAACAGATCAATTTCAAGTGACAAAATAGGAGATGCCATCAGAAGCCTACCAACCAAGAAAATCCCAGGACCGGATGGATACACAGCCAAGTTCTACAAGACCTTTAAAGAAGAAATCATACCAGTACTCTTCAATTTATTTCAGGAAATAGAAAAAAAATTCCAAACTCATTCTATGAGGCCAATATCACCCTGATTGCAAAACCAGGCAAAGACATATCGAAGAAAAAAATATCAGACCAATATGTCTAATGAATATAGATGCAAAAATACTCAACAAAATTCTGGCAAATTGAATAAAAATACAGATCAAAAAGATAGTATACCACCATCAAGTTGGGTTCATTCCAGGGATTCAAGGATGGTTCAACATACAGAAATCAATAAATGTAATTCATCACATCAATACACTTAAAGATAAGAACCATATGATCATCTCAATAGATGCAGAAAAAGCTTTTGAAAAAATACAGCACCCCTTCATGTTCAAAACACTAGACAAACTAGGGATAACAGGAACATAACCCAACATCATAAAAGCTATCATTCTAAATGGAGAAAAATTGAAAGCATTGCCTCTAAAGACTAGAACAAGACTGCCCTCTTTCACCACTTCTATTTAACATAGTTCTTGAAACACTGGCTAGAGCAATTAGATGAAAGAAATTAAAGGGATATGGATAGGAAAAGAAGAACTCAAAAAAAGCACAATTTGCCAATGTTATGACTTTATAGCTAAAAGACCCAAAAAAATTCCACCAGAAAATTTCTAGAACTAGTAAATGAATTCAGCAAAGTAGCAGGAACAAAATAAATACCCAAAATCAAAGGCATTTCTGTATATTAGTGACAAATCCTCTGAAAGAGAAACCAGGATAACGACCCCATTTATAATAGCATCATAAATAAAATAAAATACTTGGAAATCAACATAATGAAAGAGGTGAAAGACTGCTACAATGAAAACTACAGAACCCTAAAGAAAGAAATCAAAGAATCAAAGAAGACCTTAGAAGATGGAAAGATCTACCTTGTTCTTGGATAAGCAAAATTAATAATGTCAAAATGACCATACAACCAAAAGCACTATACAGATTTAATGCAATTCCAAACAAAATCCCAAAGACATTCCTCATATAGAAAAAGCAGTCAAGAAATTCATCTGGAAAAATAAGAGACCCAGAATAGCTAAAGCAATCCTTTGCAAGAAGAGTGAATCAGGTGGCATCACTATACCAGACCTTAAATTATACCACAGAGCAATAGTAACAAAACAGTATGGTATTGGCATAAAAATAAACTGGTAAACCAATGATACAAAATAGAGTACACAGAGACTAACCCACACAATTACAGTTATATTTGAAAAAGGCACCAAAAACATACATTGAAGAAAAGATAGCCTCTTCAACAAATGATGCCAGGAAAATTGGAAATCCATATGCAACAAAATGAAATTAAACTCCTATCTCTCACCATGCACAAAACTCAATTCAAAGTGAATCAAGGTCTTAGGAATTAAACCAGAGACACTGTGTCTATTAGAAGAAAAAGTAGGTCCAAATTGCCATCATGTCAGATTAGGCCCCAATTTCCTTAATAAGACTCCTATAGCACAAGAATTAATATCAAGAATCAATAAATGTGATGGATTCAAAATAAAAAACTTCTCAGCAAAAGAAATAATCAGTGAGGTAAATAGCCTACTAATTGGGAACAAATTCTTACCACATGCACATCAGATAGAACACTAATCTCTAGAATATATAAAGAACTCAAAAGTCTTAACACCCAAAAATAAATAACCCAATCAATAAATGGGCCAAGGAACTGAACAGAATCTTCTCAGAAGAAGATATACAATTAATCAACAAAAACACGAGAAAATGTTCAACATCTCTAGCAATTAGAGAAATGCAACTCAAAACTACTCTAAGATACCATCTCATTCTAGTCAGAATGGCAGCTATTAAGAATACAAGCAACAATAAGTGTTGGTGAGGATGTGGGGGAAAAGGCACACTCATACAATCCTGGTGGGACTGCAAATTGGTGCAGCCAATATGGAAAGCAGTATGGAGATTCCTTGGAGAACTGGTAATGGAATCACCATTTGACCCAGCTATCCCACTCCTCAGTCTATACCCAAAGGCTTAAAAACAACATACTACAGGGACACAGCCACATCAATGTTTATAGCAGCACAATTCACAATAGCTAAACTGTGGAACCAATCTACATGCCCTTCAATAGATGAATGGGTAAAGAAAATATTATACACACACACACACACATACACACACAATGGAATATTATTCAGCCTTAAAAGAGAATAAAATCATGCCATTTGCAGGTAAATGGATGGTGCTGGAGAATATAATGCTAAATGAAATTAGCCAATCTCCAAAAACCAAATGCCAAATGATTTCTCTGAAATAAGGTTGCTTATCCATAATATGCTGTGGGGGTGGGAGGATTAAATGAACTCTAGATAGGGCAAAGGGCAAAAGGGGAGGGAGGGGAAAGGAGGAGGAATAGGGGTAGGAAAGATGGTGGAATGTGATAGTCATCATCAACCTTAGTACATGTATAAAGACACAAAGGATGAGACTCTACTTTGTATACAACCAGAGATATAAAAAATTGTGCTCTATATATGTAATATGAATTGGAATGCATCCTGTTGTCATATTTAACAAATTAAAAATTTAAAAATCATTTTATTAAAATGTAAAAAGCAAAAGAAAAAAATATCCCAGGACAATTCATAGCTAGGATGAACTTTCATTCCAGGTTTTTCCTGTAGGTTGGCACCAGGAAAATACAGAAACTTAAAGTATTCTGTCTCAGCAACTGTTTCCTGACATAAACCCCACAGTATTTAGATGATCTTAAGAAATTAGAATCAATTGGTCTGGGGTTGTGGCTCAGTGGTAGAGTGCTCGCCTAGCACACTCGAGACCCTGGGTTCAATCCTCAGCACACCACATAAAAATAAATAAACAAAATAAAGGTATTGTGTCTGACTACACCTAAAAAATAAATATTAAAAAAGAAATTAGAATCAATTAAATACTAAAGTGAGAGTTATAATGATTAAAACAAGTGTCAACAAGAAAGAAAATGTCAATGTACTAGAAGCAGCATGGGGCTTTGAAGCAGGCAGAGCTGGGGGTGAAAACTAAATCCAACACCCCCTTGTTGTGTGTTCTCAAGCAAGACGTTAACACTCATTCATTTTTTTAAAGAAGTGTGTACCGAGTGCCTGCTATATACAGGGAACTATTGTCACTGTTAATTCCTCATCAGGCAAACGGGGATAATGATATTGCCTACCTCTTAAAAAGCTCCCTACTGAGACTACATGTATTAAAGGATCCCCATGTCTGTTTTCCCAGCATCCTCTGTTCTCACAGCTTTCCTAGTTCCCATCTCAGCAGCATTGTAATTATCTTTGTGTCTGTTTATTAGACTATGAATTCTATGAACCTGTGACAAAACCTGAGTTATATCATGTGTGCCCACCTTGCCTGGAAGCTAGTGCTCTGGAAGCACTCAGTAAACATTAATTCCATGAAGAATATGGAACATTCTATATAGTCAATAGAGTTTAGATGCTATTGTAATGATCTTTTGTTAACTAGTGGTGATTTATGGTAAATGAGGACATCCATCAACTCCCATTTCCTTCCTTAAGAGAAGGGTCTATGTCTTTCAGCCCCATAATTTCCATAGCTTCCTGAATTCTTTTTGATTCTTAGAGTGTCTGTTAGTGTCATTTTTCTCAAAATGGGATTGACCTGAGTAATTACTAACAATTTCCTGAATGCAGAATGGGTATATACAGCATGCCGATTAGAATATTTTCTTTTGTTAAGTAAAATATACAGATATCATTCAAGCTTACATATTTAAGGATGTGCACACAGTGACTAATGGACTTGTCAATTACAGGTACGCACTCTTGTGCTCACAAGAGAGAGTTCTGGGTTTCCTCCAACTTCTGCTACTATGCCTCCTCTGTCTAGTACACATTTGTACTATTCCTCTGAGAACTTCCTTTGCACTCCCATTTTTGTAGACAAGACAAGGACTATATTTCCTTGATCTTCATAGATCCAACATGCAGGCTATTGGTTGAAACCTGATAAGCATACTACTAGTTGAATTAGTTAATTAACCTTAGCAATGAAACTGATAGGAAAAGAGCCCCCTGACCTACTCTGGAGTTATTAAAATCGTGTCCAATCACTATTATCACCAATGTGTAGCTTTGTGGAGCAGATGTCAGATTAACTCTTCTGGTAAGCAATGAGGTGGTAAAGGGGATTTCTGACTCCTTATACTGAGACAGTGCACATGGGAATTATTACAGAATTCACCACACATCAAAGGAGCTTTTCCCAGATCTTGATCATTCACAAGTCATCATTAGAATTTATGTATGCCCAAATACCACTAAAAGAGTTGATTAGTATTTCTATTATAATACCCTAATTCAGGGTCATGTACTCTAGGCAAGCATTCTACCACTGATCTATAGCTTCAGCCTAAAATTATCTAAACTTTTAATTTAAATTCATTTCTGTGGTGCTAGGGATTGAACATAGTGCCCTACACATGCTAGATAGAAGATGGGACAGATGGGTAACCACTTATTTACAAGTTATGTTGCAGAACACAGAAAGGAACATAAGATATCAGAGGAGGTCTTCGTACAAACTAATATACCTCTAAGCTGTATTCCTTCTCTTTTTAGAAGAGTAGAATGCCCCTCTCTTCTTAGTTTATACACACATAGATATTTTGTGAAAAGTGATATGTTGGCTATTATACTGGGCAGGTCATATTCAGAAAGAATTGGATAGAGTTTTGATCTTCAAAAATCTCAAAGAAATAGTAATTAAACAAATAAAATTTATGATCTGAATTGGGACCTGGATAGAAGTGAGAATCACCCTCTCTTCCCTGAGCCACACCTCCAGCCCTTTAAATACATTTTAAAAAGAAACTCCTTGCCAACCAGGCATGATGGATATGTGGGTAATTGCAGCTACTTTGGATGAGGATCATGAGTTCAAGTCCAGTTGGGCAATGTAGCAAGACCCAGTCTAAAAAAATCAGTCCCATATCATGATCAAAAATGGAAAACAACGGACTGGGGGTATAACTCAGAGGTAGAGCACTTGCCTAGCATATGTGAGGCCCTGGGTTCGATCCTCAGCACTGAAAAATAAAGGAACAAAATCACATGTCATACAGTCTAAAAATAAATACAATGAAAAAATAAACAATTATAAAACTCTTGCAATGAAATAATAATGGAGCTGAAAAAGGTGCTTACCACTACATTATAAAGCTGACATGTGTTTTTTGTTAATTTTTTAAGAGTTGGGAAAGGGAATTGTTCCTGCTGCCTTGCAAGGAAGACCCTTTACTGTAGTGCTGGCTTTTGATAATAAGATGCTAACAGAAGAGGTTCAGAGACAGCAAAATGTCCATGTTTGAGAAAATGGATAACAGAGGGTTTGGAGAGGCAGACATTGAGGGACAACAGATCCAAAGTCAGAAAGGAATTGGAAGATTTGGTGAAAGAGATTAGTTGGGACAGCTTCCATTAAGAAAGAGCTCTAGGGAAAATTTGAAGATGTTTAGTTGGATTTTATGGTGATTATCCTTTGGATGTGTAATGTTAGCATTCGCTATGGCCACTACAAAGTGCACTTTCCATATGCTTTTTTTTGCTATTGTAAACTAAAACACATACATTTCTGTTATTATTATTTTTTGTAAAAGTTTGTCCATACATTACTAAAATACTCAGGGCAGCATCACTGATCTTTAGCTAATAGTCAGAAGAACTGAATGTGGAGGAAATGCCAGTGATTCAAAATGGTCAACTTGGCCTATATATCAACTGTGCCACCTTGGTTGCACAACATTTTAAAATCTATGAAAAATCTGTATATACCTTGACTGTTATAAATAATGAATTAATGTATTTAAAAACATGCAGTGCCCACTAGTTACTCATATCATACACCCAAATCAGTGCAAAAGGAAGAATTTGCCCCCAGCTCTGAAGACTCCTATTTCAGTGTTTTTTCCATCTGCAAATGACTAGAATCTATAAAAAATATGTAACCTATTTCCTCACCTCCTCCTTAACCCATACTTATCCCTGGCTATAAAATCTGGAAACCTGGAAATCTACTTGACTAACCATTCTTTTACTTGCTCAATGTGGTACTGATGCATACGTCACAGTTCTATTTCTACTGTGACATGCACTGTACCAGGTACTAGGGATGCAGTGTAAGAAAACAGAATCTCTTGACACTGGGCAGATTAATCTAGAAGATGAGACAGATGAATAACCACTTATTTACAAGTTATGTTGCAGAACACAGAAAGGAACATGAGATATTAGAGGAGGTCTTTGTACAAACTAATATACCTCTTTGGGCTTTGGCTTTCTCATCTGTAAAATGGTGCTGGAAATACTAAGTATATGTTTCATAACATTGAATGAGGCTGTAAAGTGCTTGGCTCAGTGTCTGGCAAGGGTGAAATGGCTACTGACAGTATTATTGTCATTATTATTATTATTATCATCATCATCATCATCATTAGTTTTTAATAGTTAAGAGACTTTATTCTAATAGCTATAATTTCAGTGCTTGTCAAAATGAAAACTAAAAACAAGTATACAAAACAGTTGATTACTAATCGTGTATTGAAAGAATTAAGAGTTCCACAACACCAAACAAACCAGTTCTGAGGTTTCCCCAAGATAAATTTAACAGCTCCAGCTTCTTCACTGTTTATCAAAATATAAAAGAAAAAAGTAGAGATCGTCTTTTTCGATGGCAAATCGGACCCTTGCAGGCTGAGGGAGGAAGGTACTTCACACATGGAGATGGGGGTGCTCTGGGACCTGTGGGTCTGGAGTGGACCAACCCTCCCAGCTTGCATGCACTCATGCTGGGGAGACCAAGACCTCCTGCCAGCATGCTGAGCAGGTGCAAGACTGAGTGGGTGCTGGGAACATGGGCTGCTGTTCTGGCTACATGTCAACCAAGGGCGTGTCTGGGCTGTGTCCCTTGCAATGGCTCTCCCAGCCCGCCCTCAGGTGACTGTGTGAGCACAAGTACAAGCACAACGCTATGGAATGCAAGTGACCCAAAGACAGGAGAGTCACGGGGTCTCTATCGGGACCATGCAATGGATGGCGGTTGTGTCACCGTCTTGTGTTCCCAGAGGGGAACAGTTGATCCGATGGACTAGTTTTCAGGCTGTAAACTGGGCATAGTCTCCCTTCTGTGTGTTCAAGTGTTCTCCTTATCTTGTATTTTTAACTATTTTGAAAAAGGCACTGAGTTTGGGTTAAAAATCAACCACCAAATGGATCCCAACACCAATCTACAGCCCAGGAGCTCCTGGAGGCCAGGTGCCCACATGCCTAAATCTCTCCTCAGTACTGACAGTGAGTTAATTCTCTTTTTACAATAAAAAAGCTGAGTAATATTGCATAGGAGTACCAGAAACTGCCTCAGTGGAAACAGAAACTATTTACATTAAACAAAAACCTGGCTGCAGGCTGCATCTGCACATATACAGCACGGTGCGATGCACACTGATCAACCCATGGAGACAGCTTCTGGCACTCAAGACCACAGAGTCTCACGTTTGCCATATGAGAGGAAAGCAAGGGTGGAGAGGAGGAAGTGAGGGGGTGGGGGGTTCTGGTTCACTTCTGGTTCTGGAGCTGATTGGACAGCCAGTCCAGTCCTTCATAGAGCCCGTCCCCACTGGTGGCACAGGTGTCCTGAATGTACCAGTTCCTGTCAGCCCCAGCTTATCTGTGATTTTGGCCACGTTCATGGCATTTGGGAGGTCCTGCTTGTTGGCAAACACCAGGAGGACGGTGTCCCACAGCTCATCCTCAGCCAGCATCCTCATGAGCTCCTCGAAGGCCTCATTCACACGCTCTCTGTCATTGCTGTCCACCACAAAGATCAAGCCAAGGGTATTCTGGAAGTAGTGGCGCCTTAGCAGCTGGATCTTGTCTTGGCCACCCACGTCCCACACAGGGAAGCTGATGTTCTTGTACTCCACATTAAAACCTATGGTGGGAATGGCGGTCACAATTTGACCCAGCTTCAGTTTGTACAAAATCGTCATCTTCCCTGCAGCATCCAGGCCCACCATGGGGATGTGCATTTCTTTTTTCCCAAAAAGGCCCTTGAAGAGATTTGCAAAGATATTCCCCATCCTTGTGGATGGTTGGAAATGACACTGGCCAGAGATCTCAGCAGCGGCTGCTCCAAGCCAGGTGTTGGTTTCACTCCCACAAGATGGCGGCACTGATGACCATCATCATCATCATATTACAGCCATGTCTTCACTGGGCAATGAGTAAGATTTCAATATATCCTACTTTTTATTTTATCAAATTATAGTAAGTCATGAGTAATTAATCATGAATAAACAGAATCTTCTCTGTTCTGCCTGAAAACAGTTTTGTCAAAAACAATGAAATCAGAGATTTCCAAACTCATCCTCCTTGAGCAGTGAAGTCCTGTGTTTTCTCTGAACGACAGGAGTTTATATACTATAAGCATAAATTAGAGCTGCTATAATTGGAGTTCATACAAACACAATGAGGTCTTAAGATTTAACACTACTCCTTTTGTTATTCTTATACAGAAATCTCTGTGATCCAAGCATACCTGCTAAGGTTTAGGAAGAGTCATTCACACTGTCCGTGTTAGCTACACAGCAATATGGAGGGGACTCCTGGTGTTCTATCACAGGTCAAGGATCAGGGGTGAATTAGGGCTGGGAGCTGGATTTCCAGTTCTGTCTTATCCATTTTATCCATACAAATAAGTCCTGGACCTATTTACATTTGTATTACAAGGACTGACAATAGGCAGACAATCCTTTACATCTACTTTTGCTGGACAACAACAGACATTATCAGCAGTGGAATCCTGACCTCCAGTGGATATTAGGGGAAATAGTACTATTCTGGATAGGTTCTTCAGAAGCCAGCACTTTGGCTTTCTGCTCTTCAGCATGTCTGGAAGCCAGAAGATACCTGGTTTCTGTCTCCAGGGAGTCCAGGAATGAGCCTTCTGTCATCAAAAAATACTTCCATTAGAATACTTTGCTCTGCAATAAGAGTTTCAGGCATCATATTTAGGCACTACTGCATCTATCAGAAAAAAAAAAAGGTTAACTTCTCCTGTGTTTCCTTTCAGGAGCAACAAAATCCTTCTCAGAAATCCCATCTGAAAATTCTATTTCCATCTTCAATAAGATCATGGTCCATTTGGGATATTAGTAATAAATGTCTATCATCTTCCATCTGAGGCAGAAGAAAGGGTTAAAATGGTCAAACAGGAAATTTGGGCTCCTTTGAGGTCAGGTCTCTGTGTAGCAAGGCTGAAAAACTATAGACACAAACCAGGCCCCATCAAAGTCAGGCTGTCTCCTGTGTAAGGAGGGTGTGGGGAGAACTGACAGACATATACTGTCTGGTATTCACATCCCCACCAAAAAAGGTATGGTAACCCGATCAGATCAAAAGGCATGAGAAGAGCTCATGGACACTATATGCCTTACTCAGGATGAATTTGGAGCTAGCTTCCTTATAAACTCTTAGACAATAGTCATTCTCTGGCATTCCTCCTTTGGGAGCCCCTCCCCATTTGGAAGCTAAGACAAACAACCTAACTCCATACATTTTTAGTGCTACACATCCACTAAAAAATCAACCCCCTTGACAGTTCCAATCTATGTTGGATGATTAGGAAATGATGGAGACAAAATTTTTGTGCTGGTCTTTGGGACCTAAATAAAATAGTGTTTTCCCAAACCTGCATGCTGGGCACTGTGTTAGATTCTAGGGTGTAAAATAGTAAATGAAATTCATGCTGTCTGCTAAAAGAGAGAAAATAAAGAAGTCCTGAACGAGTCATGGAAAACTTGGTTCACAAAGTACAGATTTTAATTCTTTTTATTTTTTTATGGAACACTTCACGAATTTGCGTGTCATCCTTGCACAGGGGCCAAGCTAATCTTCTCTGTATTGTTCCAATTTTAGTATATGTGCTGCCAAAGTGAGCACAATCCTAGCTTTTTATTAGCATAGTGAGCTTGGTTACTTGCATACTACTTCTCTTCATCTATACCCTATATCTTAAGAAACCTGGTGTTTTGTTTTGTTTTGGATACTGGGGTTTGAATCCTGCAGCACTTTATCACTAAGCTACATCTCCAGTCCTCTTTATTTTTCATTTTGAGACAGTGTCTTACTAAGTTGTGCAGGCTGCCCTCCAATTTGAGATACTCCTGCCTCACCCTGCTGAGTCCCTGGGATTACAGGCTTGTGCCACTGCACCTGGCAAACCCTATTTCATTCATTTGAATCATTAGTGTTCTAATACCAGAATGAGAACAAGGGAATCAGGGGCTTGGAGTGGGATGGAGACTTTGTAATTTATGTTCTGATTTTTAAAATTATGTGGAAGTATTACATAATCAAAACCAAAACTAATTCACATGGCAGCAAATCTAAAACATAACACAATGACCCCAAAATGGAGAAATGTCATATATTCTACCATGATTCAGAGATGTCTGCTGATAATCCTTTTGTGTGTTTTATTTATCTTTCTAAACTTCGAACTATCCATATGCATGTACACACACTCACACACATATATCCTCAGGAAATTAATTAAAAAATAAAAATAAGTATGGGTAAATGGCAGAAAGATCAATAGAGGATTGGGAGCAGAGTGTGGGGAAAGGGAAGGGAAAGGAAAAGTACTGTAGTTTAAATTAGAACATGATGCATTCCATGCTTGTATAATTACATCAAAATGGATTCTACTGTCATATGTAACTAAAAGAACCAATAAAATAAAAATAAGAAACATCTCTCTATTTCAAAAGCTGTTTTAAATGGGTCTTACCAGATAAATAGATATGTATGTTAAGTAATATATGACTGCATCATTATTTCTAATATCTTTGTGGTATTTGACTCCATGGACATAGCAGAAGTCATTTAATCACTTCCTTCCTAGATAAACATTTAAATTTCTAGATAAATTTCTATGATTACAGTGCTAATACAGAACAGTGCACCCAGTGTGCTAGAGCTTGAGTAAAAATGGATGGGGATGGACTAGAGTGGTAGTTCAGTGGCAGAGCACTTACCTCGCATGTGTGAGGCACTGGGTTCAATTCTCAGCACCACATATAAATAAGTAAAATAAAGGTCCATTGAAAACTGAAAAATAATTTTAAAAAATGGATGGAGATTCTCTTGATCAATATATTGATTTACTTAGAGAGTTACTGATATTTTTACCAAGTGAATGTTATAAAACACTTTAAATACACAAAAAAATCAAATTAACAATTATTTATTTCTACATGAGTGTTCTATAATAGACATAACCCATACAGCCTGGTAAATCTCCTTCAACCTCTCCACCCTTCTTGACCTCCTATTCCTACCCAAAACGTAAATAATTAAAAAAAAAAAACAGGTTAGGATTTTGTATGTTTTCTCTTCAAATTCCTTTGCATTCTTCAAGCATATCAAAGACTTAAAAAACAAACAGATTCTCCAACCTATCCCTTTGCTGTCCAGGGCCCTGTAACCTCCTGTCCTTTTTCCTCATGAATAACCCATCAATGTCAATCACCACTCTAGAGGTGGCAGCCCACTCTTGTGCACATAGCATCATTCCCAAGCACTGAAGCATTTAAGGGGTCCCAAAAAGTACTGATATATTTTCCATGTAATAGAAATAATTAGGGCACCACACAGAGAAGCCCACCTTCTTTTCATTCCCTACTCTCCACCCTCCCCTCGTCCCACCCCGCCTTAAGACCAAATTTAAGGTTCATTTTTCCCTAACTCTCCCTTTCTCAGTAACCGGAAAACCATGACCTTTTGTATTCAGGAAGAAATAGTTATAGCCAATCACTAACCCTTTCCGGAGAGCTAGGGCTGTAGTCACTCTAGCATGCCAAGGGGATTCTTCCTCTCTGTGGTTTTAACCCTGTCTCTCCTAGGGTAGCCAAAAACATCAAGTGAGCACTTGGCTGTACAAGTGTGTGATAGTCCATAGCATGGACTTAGTGGACTAGAGAAGGAAAAAGGAAGGAAAGAGAAGGGGAGGGAAAGAGTATGGCTTAATAGCAGAAAGTAATATATTGTATAAGCTTTTCTACCAGATCTGTATATCTTTATACAAGTATCTTTCTCTTTCTTCTTTGCACAAATTGGGAAGGCAATAGGTTACGTAGTGGGTTCAGATCTTGGGTACTAGGGCCAGACTGGTGCGTGGTTTCAGCAGTGTCATTTGCTATGTGTTCAAATTGACTGAGCTCCCTTAGTTTTCCCATATATGAATTTGGAAATAACAGTACCTACATCAAAAGATTGTTGTGAGAATTAAGGTGTGTGTGTATGTGTGTGTGTGTATGTGTGTGTATTCTTTTTGCAGTGCTGGGATCTGAATCCAGGGCCTTGTGCAAGCTATGCAAGCACTCTACCACTGAGCTACATCCCCAGCCCAAGAAGTATTAAAACAGCATTGACCCAGTATTATGTATAATTATAATGTACCAATGAACAACAGTACCGTCATATCCTAAGTGTCCAATAAGTGCTACTATCAATATCTCTATTCAGATTTTTATGTGGGTGTGGGTGAAGATGGTCTCCTTTTTTTTTTTTTTTTTTGCTGTTGTTTTGTTTTTTGGCAAAGCTGGAGACTGAAGCCAGACATGCTAGACAAACACTCCATCAGCAAGCTACATCCTAAGACAATCAATATCTTCATGTAAATCAATGCAGAGCCAGTTGGTCTAAAATCACTGTTTGAAAGCTTGACACGATGCCTCAAATATTCCTGGTTTTGACATTTTTTTAAATTTTTATTTTTATTTATATATGACAGTGGAATGCATTACAATTCTTATTACACATATAGAGCACAATTTTTCATATCTCTGGTTGTATAAAAGTATATTCACACCCTGGTGTTGACTTTTTATGAAACACTCACAATTGTAGTGTGAGTGTGTTTATGTGTATGTACATCCAAGCTGCCTGAAATGACGGTTTAAAATTTTTAAAAAATATTATTTTTTGTTTTCTGCCTGGATCTATCTCAGAGCTGCATGTTTTGTCAAGGAAATAGCCATGCTCCATTATGATATTTACAAAAGCAGTGTAACCGTGCATTCCAAGTTCAGTGAAGTATAACAGATACTGGGAAACAATACTCCATTGTTCTTTAAAAGTACATTTTATGCTTAATTACTGATTTCCATTTGCATTTTGCCTTTGGATATGACATTGTTTATTTAGAAAGCAACATTATTTATCTGTAGTTAGCAGTGTTTCAACAAAAGAAAAAAGATAAAGATGTTGAATTACAATGTATTGAAAAGTAGTGGTCATTAGTGTTATTCCCAAAGAGGCTGTTGTGGTGAGTGAGGAGTGGAGGAGATGTTATAATGTTTAGAATTGTTTACAAATTCTATCTCAAGGACTTAGATATTGGGAAAGAACTCAGGATATCCCAAAAGAAACCCAGAAAGGGGACAAGCCACCTGCAGTAGATTCAAAAAAGGGATTTTTTTTCAAATTAGTTTTTAATACTGAAAAAGCTAAATATGTATTTTTAGTTATTTGAAAATGGGAAGTATTTTATTGTGCTATTAATCACAATTGTTTTTCATCATGCAGTTAATTAGAGTGCCATGAACCATTTTTCATTTCACAACATAGAGTTAAGGACTCAGTTTTGGATGATAACCATTCAATTAGATATATGTGTATTTATTCTTGAAATATCTATCTACCTCTGATACATGCTTTTCTGAACAATGCAGGTACCTCACAGGGCAATCACCTGTGTAAAGTATACTTTATCAAAGCTAAGAGAATCTCTTTGAAAGCAACAAGATTCAATCTTTCCAAATGTCCATTGATGAGAACAGAGTATGGAACCAAACAAAAAAGTAAAAGACCCTAAAAGAGAGGATGGGTACCTCACAGAACTCAAAGGACTTGGGAAATGGAGCTTCTCTTTTTGTTCTTCCCATGAAATGAGAGGGAGGGAGACAGGGAGAGAGAGAGAGAGACACACACACACACACACCCCAGAAACAGCTATTACTTAGAAAGAGGAAGTGAATGTTTTACCTAAAAGCCCTTCACTCACAGACTTCCCCTGTGGCAGTATGAGTAATTAAAAATCCAAGAGAAATCCTGTCTTTTAGGACACTGAATTGGTAAAAGAGGCCCTCAAAGCTGTAGAATATGGAGAGGGGGAATCCTGGGAGACAAAAGACCTTGACAAGGGAATATCCTAGTTATTTAAAAGAATCTGTATAAATTTTAGATTTATTGTTTAATTGCACATACACAGGATTGACCCAAAGCAGTGTAATAAAATATCTTAATTTAATGATGACAAAAGCTACTACAAGTATCAAACTAAATCACAAGAGGGGTAATTGTGGGACAGCCAAGGTAGCATAGGGATTTCTTTGTAAACTGAACTGAACATGGAAGATCCATCCAAAGAGTGTAAAATAGAACTTTTAGGTTGAACCTAATCAGGTTCATCTAGCTTAACCAATCCAAACCAAACCACAACAAAAAAAACAGCATTTACCAGGGGATATTAATAGGACCCAGTGTCTAACAATATAATATTCATAATGTCAAGAATACAATCCAAAAGTATAGTACACATCAAGAACCAGGAAAATTTGAAAACATGAAGAAAATGGCAACATGCCAATGGCCAAGGTGACTGAGATGTTAGAATTGTCAAAGACTTTGAAGAAGCTATTGTGGGGCTGAGGAGGTAGCTTAGTGGTAAGTGTTAGACTAGAATGCACGAAGCCCTAGTTTCCATTTCTTGAGCCGCATGCCACATATGCACACACACACACAAACACATACACACACATAAGCATGCACAAAAGAAAAGAAATAAAGAAAGAGAAAGAGGAAAAAAGCATTATAGTCATACTCCATGGAGTGAAGTTATAGTAAATATAAATACTGTTGAAATGAAAGGAAAGAGAAGTTCTAAGCTGAGAAAGACATTTTTAAAAAGTCAAATGGAATTTTATAAATTAAATGTAAAACATGAAATTTTAAAATTCACTGGATAAACTCAGTGGAAGAATGAAGATAATACACAGTCAGTTACTGGAATTTAGATAATTATAAATTAAGCACATGAACAGAGAGAGGAAAGATTGATATAAAATGTAGAGACTCAGAAAACATATTCAAAAAGGAAAGGAAGAAAAGATATTGGTGCAGAAAATATAATTGAGAAATAATTGTTAAAACTTCCTGAATTTGGGGAAAAAACAAAATTAAAGAAAAATCATAACCAAATATCTAAAAACCAAACACAAAGATCTTGAAAGTGATCAGTAAAAAGTAACATAAGTCATATAAGGGGATAATGATACAAATAACTGTGCACTAATGCCTCAAAAACTACAGGACAGAAGATGGCACAGCAATATCTTTAAAGTGCTGGAAGAAAACAACTGTTGCACCTCCTCCTGAGACTGAAGGGGGCACACTGTGCCCATGTAGAGAGGCTGTGGTTTCCTATCCACCAATGTACAGCTCCACCTAAACCAACTCCATCTTGGGACACTGCAGCCACCACTATAGCCCTCCCCAGACAGTAATTTCCACCATGAGACAATGGAAAAGGCCAGGAGGAAGCTACCCATTGCAACATCACACACCACAGTGTGGCATCACTGAACAGGCTCCCCCAATGACATCGCACTGTCCATCCTTCCAGCCCCATTTCTGAAAGCAGTTGCCTCCATCATGGGACATCTCCACTGTCATCTTGGGTTACCTCCACTGCTGTCTCCACCATCTTTATTTGGGGCAACTTCCATTTTGGGACACAGACTGGGGCCTGGAAACCCAACATCAAGGTACCCCACAGGCTTGACTCTACTGCCGCCATCAACTAGGGACATGGCTGCTTCCATCTAGAGATAACAATCCGGACCTAAAAGACCATCTCCAAGGTCCCTGTGGGCCCAGGTGCACCAGAGGTATCCCTACAAGCTGTGGTAACAGACACCACCCTGTTGCAGAGGCAACAGGGAGCCTTGCATGGGGTCAACTCTCTTTTTTCTCCTGCTGACAGCCAACTTCTTTTGATTCTCCTTTCACTTGTCCTATAATCTAATACCTCTATATTCTCACATCCTACTTCATAAACATCACATCCTACCGTCATTCTCTCTCTGACCTCCATTAGAAACTGTAAACCTTTATGTAAACCTACTAGCTATATGGTAGAAGATAACTGTACTTGTCATTTCTATTTATAGTGGCAAAACTGAAGTGTCTAAATAGAAGCTAACTGATTTATGGTTGCATATTAGGTGCATTTGGTGCTGTAAACATTGATCTCCCCCCTAAAAGGTGAGGTATTCTTAACCTGTAGGGACACTACAAGATTATAAGATAAAAACTGCAATACCATAGATCTGAACTGCAAGAAAGGAAGACACATAGACAACATGAAAAAACAAGGGAGAAAGGTGCCCTAAACAAACCAAGATATTACAATAATATCATCTATTGACAGAACTGTAGATGAAACCTCAGAGAAGGAGTTCAGAATGTACATAATTAAAATTATCTGCGTATTAAAGAATGACATGGGCTGGGATTGTGGCTCAGTGGTAGAGTGCTTGCCTTGCATGTATGAGGCACTGGGTTCGATCCTCAGCACCACATTGAATAAATAAATAAATAAATAAATAAATAAATAAATAAATAAAAAATGTATTGTGTCCATCTACAACTAAAAAATATTTTAAAAAAGAATGGCATAAGCCAGCAAATACAGGCAAATTTGACCATGCCAACAGAGATAAGAAATCATATTCAGGTAGTAAAAAATTATTTTGAGGTAGATATTTTGAAAAACAAAACAAAACAAACAGAAATCTCTGAAATGAAGGAAATGATGAACCAAATAATAATAAAAAAACTAATAGAAAGCATCATCAACAGACTGGATCACTTGGAAGAAAGAACCTCAGACAATGAAAACAAAATATACAATCTTGAAAATAAAGTTCACCACACAGTGAAGATGGTAAGAAACCATAAACAGAACATCCAAGAATTATGGGATAACATCAAAAGACCAAACCTAATATTTATCAGGATAGAGGAAGGCACAGAAATTCAAACAAAAGGAATGCACAATCTCTTCAATGAAATAACATCACAAAATTTCTCCAACATGAAGAATGAATAGGAAAATCAAATAAAAGACGCTAACAGGACACCAAATGTACAAAATTACAACAGATCTACACCAAAGCACATTATAATGAAAATGCCTAGCATACAGGATAAGAAGAGAATCTTAAAGGCTGAGAGAGGAATCAGATTACATATAGGGGAAGACCAATTCAGATATCAGTAGATTTTTCAACCCAGACCCTTAAAGCCAGGAGATCCTACAACAATATATACCAAGCTCTGGAAAAAAAATGGATGCCAACCAAGAATCTTATATCCAGCAAAATTAATCTTGAGATTTTATGACAAAACAAAAACCTTCCATGATAAACAAAAGTTTAAAGAATTTATAGCAAGAAGGCCTGCACTACAGAACATTCTTGGCAAAATATTCCAGGAGGAGGAAATGAAAAACAACAATGAAAATCTGCAAAGGGAGACACTACACTAAGGGAAAGGCCAATCAAAGGAGAAACCAAGTCAAGTTAAAACCAAAAATAAACCAAAATGTCCAGAAATAAAAAACATATCAATAATAACCCTGAATGTGAATGGCCTAAACTTGTAAATTAAAAGACACAGATTGGCAGATTGGATTAAAAAGACTCAATATGTTGCCTTCAAGAGGCTCATCCCACAGGAAAAGACATCCACAAATTGAAGGTGAAAAGTGGGAAAAAACATACCACTCACATGAACCATGTAAACAAGCAGGGGTTTCCATCTTTAGATCAGTTAAAGTGGACTTCAAACCAAAGTTAGTGAAAAAGGACAAAGAAGGACATTTCATACTACTCAAGGGACTCATACATCAACAAGACATAACAATTGTAAAGATCTATGCCACAAACAATGGGGCATCTATGTATATCGAGCAAACCCTTCTAAACTTCAAGAATCAAATTAACCACAACACAATAATAGTGGGTGATTTTAACACACCTCTCTCACCACTAGATAGATATTTCAAACAAAAACTAAACAAAGAAACTATAGAACTAATAATACAATCAATAATTTAGACTTAACAGACATATATAGAATACTCCACCCATCAATGAGTGAATACACTTCCTTCTCAGCAGCACATGAATCCTTCTCCAAAATAGACCATATGTTATGCCACAGAGCTACTCTCAGCAAATAAAAAAATAGAGATACTACCCTGCATCCTATCAGATCATAATGCAATGAAATTAGAAATCAATGATAAAATAAAAAATAAAATTTACTCTAACACATGGAGACTAAATAATACATTATTCAATGATGCATGGATAGCAGAAGACATCAGGGAGGAGATAAAAAAAATTCTTAGAGGAAAATGAGAACACTGTTAAAACATATCAAAATCTCTGAGGCACTATGAAGGCAGTGCTAAGAGAAAAGTTAATTGCATGGAGTTCATTCCTTAAAAGAAGAAAAAGTCAACAAATAAATATCCTGACATTACATTTCAAAGCCCTAGAAAAAAAGAACAAACCAACAGCAAAAGCAGTAGAAAACAGGAAATAATTAGAATCAGGGCTGAAATAAGTGAGATTAAAACAAAAGTAACAATTCAAAAAATTGACAAAACCAAAAGCTGGTTCTTTGAAAAGATAAATAAAATTGACAAACTCTTTGCCACCTCAAAGAAAAGGAGGAGAGAGAAAACTCAAATTGCTAAAATTAGTGATGAAAAAGGAAACTCCATGGCAGAAAGTATTGAAATATGGAAGACAATTAGAAACCAGTTTGAAATTTTATACGCCAGTATAATAGAAAACCTTGAAGACACTGACAAATTTCTAGAGGCATATGATCTACCCAGACTGAATCAGGAGGGCATACAGAATTTAAACAGAATAATTTCAAGCAAGGAAATAGAAGACACCATTAAAAGCCTACCAACAAAGAAAAGCCCGGGCCAGACAGATTCTGGAGTTCTACAATACCTACAAAGAAGAATTAATACCAATACTTCTCAAATTATTCCATAAAATAGAAAAGAAGGGAACACTTCTAAACTTATTCTATGAGGCTACTATCATCCTAATACCAAAACCAGACAGAGAAATATCAAGAAAAGAAAATTTCAGACCCATGTCCCTGATGAACTTAGATGTAAAAATTCTCAATAAAATTTTGGCAAATCACATACAAAACAAAATTTAAAAAATAGTGCACTATGATCATTCCAGGGATGAAAGTTTGGTTCAACATACAGAAATCAATAAACGTAATTCATCACATTAAAAATTTACAGATAAGAACCATATGATTATATCAATTGATGCAGAGAAAGCATTTGACAAAATACAGCACCCTTTCATGTTCCAAATTCTAGAAAAACTAGGGATAGTAAGAACATATCTCAACGTTATAAAAGCTATCTATGCTAAACTCAAGGCCAGAGTCATTCTAAATAGAGGAAAATTGGAAGCATTCCCTCTAAAGACTGGAATAAGACAGGGATGCCCTCTTTTACCACTTCTATTTAACATAGCTCTTGAAACACTAGCCAGAGCAATCAAACAGAAAAAGGAAATTAAAGGGATATAAATAGGAAAAGAAGAACTCAAACTATCACTTTTTGCTGATGACATGATTCTATACTGAAAGGATCAAAAAAATTCCACCAGAAAACTTATAGAATTAATAAATGAATTCAGCAATGTAGCAGGATATAAAATCAATACCCATAAATCAAATGTATTTCTATACATCAGTGATGAATCCTCTAAAAGAGAAATTAATAAATTATCCCATCCACAATAGCCTCAAAAAATACTGGGGAATCAATTTAACAAAAGAGGTGAAAACCCTCTACAATTAAAACTACAGAACACTAAAGAAAGAAATTGAAGAAGAACTTAGAGGATGGAAAGATCTCCCATGCTCTTGGATAGGCAGAATTAATATTGTCAAAATGGCCATACTACCCAAAGCACTGTACAGATTCAATGTGATTGATTCCAATTAAAACCCCAACATCATTCCTTATAGAAATAGAAAAAGGCTTCATGAAATTCATTTATAAAAATAAAAGACCCAGAATAGCCAAAGTGATCCTTAGCAAGAATAGTGAAGCAGGAGGTATAAAAATATCAGACCTTAAACTATACTACAAAGCTATAGTGACAAAAATGCACAGTATTGGCACCAAAATAGACATGCATACCAATAGTACAGAATAGAAGACACAGAGATAAACCCACATAAATATAGTTATCTCATCATAGATAAAGGCACCAAAAACATACATCAGAGAAAAGATAGCCTCTTCAACAAATGGTGCTGGGAGAACTAGAAATCCATATATAGCAAAATGAAACTAAACCCCCTATCTCTCACCATGCACAAAACTCACTTCAAAGTGGACCAAGGACCTAGGAATTAGATCATAGACCCTATGCCTAATAGAAGAGAAAGTAGGCCCAAATCTTCATCAAGTAAGCCCCAACCTCCTTATCAAGATTCCTAAAGTGCAAGAAATAAAATCAAGAATGAATAAATGGGATGGATTCAAACTAAAAAGCTTCTTCTCAGCAAAAGAAACAATCAATGAGGTGAAGAGAGAGTCTACATCTTGGGAGCAAATTCTTGCCACACACACATCAGATACAGCACTAATCTCCAGGATATATAAAGTACTCAAAAAACTTAACACCAAAAAAAAAAAAATAAAACCCACAAACAACCCAATCAATAAATGGGCTAGGAAGCTGAACAGACATTCTTAGAAAAAGATATACAACTGATCAACAAATATATTAAAAAATGTTCAACATCTCTAGTAATTAGATAAATGCAAATCAAAATTACACTAAGATTTCATCTCATATCATTCAGAATGGCAGTTATCAAGAATACAAGCAACAATAAGTGTTGGCGAGGATGTGGGGGAAAAGGCACACTCATACATTGCTGGTGGGACTGAAAATTGGTGCAATCAATCTGTAAAGCAGTATGAAGATTCCTTAGAAACCTTGGAATGGAACCACCATTTGATCCAGCTACTTCTTGGTCTATAGATAAAGGACTTAAAATCAGCACACTACAGTAACACAGTCACTTCAATATTTATAGCAGTACAATTCACAATTGCTAAACTGTGGAACTAATCTAATCAATAGATGAATGGATAAAGAAACTGTGGTACATATACACAATGGAATATTACTCAGCATTAAAAAAGAATAAAAGTATGGCATTTACAAGTAAATTCATGGAGTTGGAGAATATCATGCTAAGCAAAATAAATCATTCTCAAAAAACCAGGTGCCAAATGTTTTATCTGGATAGTGGATGATAATCCATATGGGGGGGGGCAATGGGATGAGTGGAGGAACTCTGAATGGGACAAAGGGGAGGTGGGGGAGGGGGAAAGGAGGTAGGAAAGATGGTAGAATGAGATTGACATCATTACCCTAGCTAGATACATGTATGATTGCATGAATAGTATGACTCTAATTCATGAACAACCAGAGAAGTGAAAAAATCTGCTCCATTTGTGTACAATGAGTGAAAGAGCTTTCTACTGTCATGTATAATTGCTTAGAACTAATAAAATAAAAAGAAAATAACTGTCACCTCAAAATTCTATGTTCAGCCAAACATGCCCCCAAAGGAATGACAATGAAATAGTGACATTCCCAGATGAAGGGAATAGTAATAGTGTTTGTGACTGGAATATCTAAATTGAAATACATGCTAAAGGAGGGGTTTCAGACTGAGGAAAAAGGATGAGAAAGAACTTTGAACTTCACAATAAAGAAAAATAAAAAGAAATCATAAAATGTCTGGATAAATATGATAGACTGGTTTTCCCCTTAGAATGATCAAAATACATTTATCCTAGAAAGCAAAACTTATAGTAATGATTGGTAGGGTTATCAAAATCTGTAGATGTAATATGAATAACAACATAATACAGAAATGATTTTACTTGAAATGATATTAACTGAAGTATATTTTGAAATATATATATATCCTCTAGAACTACCAAAGTGTTTAATGCAAGGAAATGTTAAAAAGCCAAAGATATGCAAAATACCATACTAAAAATATTCAAATAATCTGAAATAAAAAGGTGAGGTTAAACTAAAAAATAAACCAAGAAATACTACAGTAATATAGTAGAGCCAAATCACATATACCAATACTTATAATAAATATAAGTGATCACACCAGTTAAAAATATGTTAGGGTAAAAAAACCAAAACTCACTTATATGCTAAGAAACACTCTTTAAATATAATGGCATAAATAGGTTAAAAATAAAGAATGGAAAAAATATATACCATGCAAAGTCTAATCAAAAGAAAGCCGCAGCCAGGTGTGGTGGCACACTCCTATAATCCCATAGTGACTTGGGAGGCTGTGGCAGGAGGATGATGAGATTGAGGGCAGCCTCACCATCTTAGTAAGGCTCTAAGAAACTTAGAAAGATCCTGTCTCAAAAAAAAGGAATAAAAAGACCTGGGGATGTGGCTCAGTGGTAAAGTGCTCCTGGATTTAATCTCCAGTTTTTTTTTTTAAAGTAAGAAATCTAGAGTGGCTATAATAATATTACACAAAACAAATTTCAGAATAAGAAAAATCAGACATAGTGAAGAAGATTAAATAATGATGTAAGTGAAAGATTGAATTTGGGGACCACCCATTTCCCCTGTGAATTGAGAATACATTTGTCCTTCTGAGAGAAGGAAACTGGAGGGGCTGAGACTCCTGTTCCCCACAACAGGTCCCAAAATAGATGGGAGTAGACATTGCCACCTCAGGCCTCCAATTGCAGGCTAACTAAATCTACCAGTGTACAATTCCTGCCTTTTGTCACTTCTAAGCCTCTTTAAAAGTTCTACTAAGTTGGGGGGTTTTGGAGATGGAACATTTGAAACCATTAAGTTTCTTCCATTTTTCTTCAAAGCTGGCTTTGAGCAAAACCTATTTTCTTCCAAATTAACTCCAAATATTTCTATAGCTGCAAGTCTCTTATTATGGCCTAGTTTCTTCATCCTCTGGTGAGATCTTGTGATGCCCAGTAACAGGAAGTTCAGATCACTTACAAGGAATAGCAATCTTAAATATGTGTGTAGCCAGCAGCAAAACTTCATAGTACATGAAGCAAAAACTGATAGAACATCAAGCAAAAATAGATACTAATACTTTCAGAATCAGCACTTTTCTCTCAATAATCAATAGAGCAAGTAGTCCCAAAATCAATAGCAAGCGTGTAAAAGACCCAAACAACATTATCAACCAACTTAATTGATATTTATAGAATACTTCACATAATAGTTTCACCTAATAAGCAGTACTTACTATAAGCAGTTATGTAGGTGCATATTGAATAATGAATGATATGCCTTATTCTGGGCCATAATAAACAAAACTTAACAAATGTAAAAGAATCTAAATAATACAAAATATGTTATTTAATAGTAATAGAGTTATACCATAAATTAATAACAGAAAGATATTTGGGAAAATATAAAATTATTTTCAAAAAAATTAGTATTTATAAACAATCCATGAGTCCAAGAGGAAGGGGGCTGAGACAGGAGGATCACAAGTTCAAAGCCAGCCTCAGCAAAGGAGAGGCCCTAAGCAACTCAGTAAGACCCTGTCTCTAAATAAAATACAATATAGGGCTAGGTATGTGGCTCAGTGGTTAAGTGTCCCTGAGTTCAATCCCCAGTACTCCCCCAAAAATATTTGTAAGCAAACAAAAATGAATATCAAAATTTGTGGGATATTCAAATGGGGTAGTTTCATTGCTACAGCTCTTCCTTCTTACAACTAAATTCTCTGCATGTAATACAAGATATCCACATGGAAAACAAGGAAATCACAAACTTGTGTGCCACTAGAAATACATGGGTGTCTCTTTAAATCAATCAAAGTATTATTAAAGTCCTCACATCATTCAAAATATTAACTCCTATGGATTGTTTATCTAAATGTAACAGCTAAAATGATAATACTTTTAGAAGAAAACATGGAATCAAATATTCATAACCTTAGACAAAGATCTCCTTCATACAACACTAAAACCAACAATCCACAAAAAAAGAAAAGTGGTAAAGTATGCTTCATCAACCTTCTACACTTCAAGAACGAGAGAGAGAGAGAGAGAGAGAGAGAGAGAAACACAAGCAGAAATATTTGCAAATCATTTATCTGATAAGGACTTGTATCCTAAATATATTAGAAAACCTCTTACAACTAAATAGCAAAGGACAAACAAATCAATTTAAAAATAATCAAAAGATTTTTTAATAGATATTTAACCAATGAAGATTTATGAATATTCAATAAGTACATGAAAAGAAGCTCATCTTTCCTCATTGTGGAAATGCAAATATAAAGCACTTCACATCTACTAGAATGACTGTAATTAAAATGACAAACAATATGAAGTGTTTCTGAAGATGTGAAGAAATTGGAACCCTTATTCGTTGTAGGTGGGAATATGAAATAATGCAGCCACTTTGGAAAACAGTTTGACAGTTTCTTAAAGGACTAAACAAATTTACCAGCTGGTTGTATTCCTAGGAATTTACTGAAGATAAATGAAAACATATGTCCCCATAAAGATTCATAGATAAATATATACAGCTGAATTACTTTATTATTCAAAAACTGAAAATAGACCAAATATCCATAAATCTGTGAATGTATAAATGAAATATAATACCTCCATAGAGAATGCTTGAGCAATAAAAAAGCTGAAGACCAATAAATGCTGCAATGTGGATGAACCTCATAAAACGTTATGATAATGAAAAAAGTCATACACAAAAGACTATTTAGTGTATTATTTAATTTATGTGACAGACCTTAAAAGGTGACTCTGTAGAGACTGAAAGTAGATTCATAATTATCAGGGGCTGTGGGTAGGAATGGAGAATGATCATTTGATTGATTGGTTGCAGTGCTGGGATGGAACCCAGGGCATTGCATATGCTAGGCAAGCACTCTATCACTGTGTTACACTCCAGCCCAGGAATAGAGACTGACTGCATTTGGAAGGAAAGGGTTTTGAAAATGTTCTAAAATTGTGTTTTGGGATAATTGCACAAATTTGTACATTTACCAAAAATCATTATTTGCGCATTTACAATTGGTGAATTTTATTCTAAGTAAATTATACTTTAGCACTATTTTAAAAAGGAAACAAAATTAATCCTAATAATATAGAAGGAGGAAAATAACAAAGAGCAGAAATCAAAATCAGTAGCATCCAAATAACAGAAAAAAAATCAAACTAAAATCCAGTTCTTTGATAAACAAGACAGATATCTCTCTGGTCTGATTAACCAAAAATGCAACAGAGAAGACACAAAATATAAATACAAGGAGTATTTAGAGATCTTACAGATCTTACAAATATTAAAAGGATAATAAGAAAGCTATCCCAGCCAGATCAAGTCTTCAATCCTAGATTTATTTTTATTCTAAGTATGTACAAGGGTTATACAACTACCATTCACCCTGATTATTATCCCAACAATTATTCTTTATTCTCTTTTCTTGTCTCACTCATAATTTCTGCCAAGTCTGTAATCTAATTTCATTTTAGGAGTTTCCACCAGTTCCTTACTCCAAAGATATTTTCCCAGATTCTCCAGGCAACTCTGGCTAATTTAGAACAGTTTTTTAAAATATTTTTTAGATATATACCTTTATTTTATTGTATGTGGTTCCAGGGATTGAACCCAGTGCCTCATGCATGCTAGGCAAGCGCTCTACCACTGAGCCACAACCCTGACCCCTAGAACAGTTTTTAAACTGAACTATTAACAATGTTTTAATTATGCTTTTTGTTTTTAAACACAGGAACCTGGCTTTTTTTTAAGAAAGAGAGAGAGAGAGAGAGAGAGAGAGAGAGAGAGAGAGAGAGAGAGAGAGAGAGAGAGAGAGAATTTTTAATATTTATTTATTTATTTTCAGTTTTCAGCGGACACAACATCTTTGTTTGTATGTGGTGCTGAGGATCGAACCCGGGCCGCATGCATGTCAGGCGAGCTCACTACCTCTTGAGCCACACCCCCAGCCCTTAGTTATGCTTTTGACAGGGAAATCTGTTTTCAGCCTTTGTGTGAGAGAGAAACATTTATTGTGCATCCAGTTGTCTGCTAAAAGGGGTAAAGATTCTAAGATCCCTGTTGAAGGCTTAGTCTGGGGAGTTATCATGTAATGGTGGGCTTAGACAGAGATCTAAATAGATTCATCTATAAACAAGAATGAGTAGAAAAGGCCAAAAGATGCAGTTGTTATAAGAAAATGATTGTATAGATCTTAGTGGATGAGATTTCTTTTCTCATGTGTGGTGCTAGGGATTGAACCCAGGACCATGTGCATGTCAAGCAAGCTACACTGAGCTGCACCAGGAGAAAGGACTTAAGTTTGGAATTAAGTGCTTTTGCAAATGAATCCCATGAGTGATGTTGATGGAGGAAGTTATCTCTATTTTTCAGGTTCTTTACCAAAAATCCGTGGATCAGGAGGTTCTGCTTTCACTCAGATGACAGAAAATTGTAGCAAACTTCACTAATCCTTTGCAGCACTAAGGCAGGTGACTGGTAAGAAAAGACAGTAGCTGCTGCAAAGCCTTATATTTACCAAAGCCAACATGGCTGGAAAGACAAATAGCTTCTGTTTCCCTTACAAGTTCCAAAACTCACTGGAGGCCATATTTTTAGCAGAACACATAAAACATTGAAATTCCTGCTGACAAGGACGTCTGGGATAACACACACACACACACACACACACACACACACACACACTCAATATTTCCAGTCACTAAGATTCAGAGAGAAAAATGAAGTGATTAGAAACAAATAAATGTTCACTGCAAGGAAAACACAATGTCTATTTCACAACATTTTGGGAAATATTGTCACCTGCAAGCATGAGTTCATTGTGACAAAAGTTTTGCTTATGCTTAGCCTAATGTCTGGTTTGTTTGCTTGTTTTAATATGGACACTTTAAAATTATTTTGTTGCACTTATTATTTAAGAAAAACAGCTTTCTCTTCCTTCCTTTCTACCTTTCTATCTATCTTTCTTTTTTTCTTTAATTTGATGTATTTTGGCTAACCTGAGGTTTTTAAGTGTGAAAGGACTGAGTTCAAATACCAACTTCCTAGCAGTATGAATGGGGGTAAGTTACGTATGTTTTACCGAACCTTAATTTTCCCAACTGTGAAATTGGAAAAAGCACATCTGTGTCATTTGGTATTTATCATAATTAGCAGTAAGATCACCTCGTATTTACTGCATCAGTGATAAAAGTGCTTCCACCTTTTAGTTATGGGGTTGACCAAGCACGTGACAATACTGAACAGACAAGATTAACAGCATTTCATTAGTCACCTATATTCATAACCTGGGGGAGGAGAACAACTCTTGCCATTCAGGTCCACATAAAGTTGCACTTGGAAATAGAGTGAACAACTAGGGGTGCTCAGATGGGGTGCTCCTGTTTCCCATGGAAAGATCTGATGGGGTTGGTTCAATAATTCTGTGGGAAGGCAGGGACAGAAATCCTTCTAGTCAAGGATAAGCAGGAACTGTGCCTGTTCTTTCTGATAAGGAGGGTTGTTTAGCTCAAGGACCTTATCCATAGAAGCAGAGTAGGGAGGAGAATTCATGGTTAGGCCATTTGAATCCTTCTCAATTTCATCAGATACCAAGTCAGCACATAATATTAGACCTTAAGTTTAGGTCTTATGCCACAGATACATAAAATATCTTACATATGAGTGCAATTTCTTTTCAGGCATTTGAGTAATTGCATAAAACTGGCAAGCACATCTAAAAATGTCAAGAACCTTTCTGAGATATAGATTGCTATTGAAAGCTATCAGACAAAAGGTACCAAGGACTCAAGCTAAACATCTATTTGGTGTCCTCTCTTAGAGAACATTTGTGCAATTGGGAAGTACTCAAAA